>NC_050445.1:113410601-113478101 GCF_903995425.1 Onychomys torridus
TCTCTCTCTCTCTCTTCTCTCTCTCTCTCTCTCTCTCTCTCTCTCGTGTGTGGGTGTGTGTGTGGTGGTGTGGTGTGTGTGTGTGTGTGTGTGTAACTCTGGAGTGGTTTCCTACACCCAAACTTTCCACCTCCCTTCTTGGGCCTAAGAGGAATCCAGGCTCTAGCTTGAGAGTCACCAGGCATATTCTGAGCCCCACGCTTAAGTCCCTAAACTGGAGAGGCACTTGGAGGCACATGGCTGGAGCCAGAAATGAGAGGCGCTCAGCCACCCCAAAGAGACTTATGTCCGTCCCCAAGGTCAGCCTACCACATGCTCAAGGGGGTCCCAGTTCGCTGTCTCCATCGCTCCCATGCCTGGGAAGAGTTAAAGGAGGTGGTTCTGCGCACACACACACACACACACACACACACACACACACACACGCCCTCCCCGGATTCCAGGCCTGGCTTTTACCCTTTCCCTTTCTGCTGCCCAGAACAAAGGCTCTTTCACACCCGTGTCCCGCTGTCCCAGGCTTTCTGTGAGTCAGAAGCTAGTGGAGATCTGTCATCTTCCCACCCCAGCTACTTAGACCCAAGAAACCCGCGCGTGGCTAGCGTGGGGGAGCCGGGGCGAGGTCAGGGACCTGGAGGAAGGGCCGCTAGGATATGCCAGGCCTTGGGGGCCAGAGCTGAGAAATCGGGGCGGAGCTGCAGGGCCAGGCCTGCCGCCGGCGGGTTGAGTGTGACTCCATAGGCCCGGGGATGGGGGGGTTGGGGGGGGGACAGCCCTGCAGCTGGCTAGGACCCGGGTTGATTTCCTGTCTGGAAGGGAAGGGGCCCGCAGAGGGGAGCAGGGCCAGCAGCAGTCAGGCACACCCCTGCCTTTCTCCCTCTCTCTCCTCCCTTCTGCTGGAAAAGCGAGGTAATTGTGAGCCCAGGGTGGGGCGTGCTGGATGGGGGCCGGCGCTGGAAGGGGTGTCCCTGGGTCTGGGCCGCATTACAGACTCACCCCTTTGTCCCATTCCCTGGGCTCAAGTCTCCTCAAGTCTTCCCTTCTGTCGCTAACTTTCTCAAACTAAGCCAGAACTCCCTCGGTGGGTTCTGATCTCCGGACAAGCCCCAGGATTCCGTGGAATCAGCAGGAGGCGTCCGTTCCCTGCCCCCGTCCAGCTGTGCCTGCCCCTCACTGCCCTCACGGCAGGCACTTTCTCAGTCCGCCAGGCCAGGGATGTAGGCGGGAGCGGGGGAGGGGCCAAAACGGGAATGAAAGGGCCTTTTTCTTCCACAGCTGGGAGAACAGCTGCCACCAAAGCCAGGCTGGACACTCTGTGCCCAGAGCCCCCTCTGCCGCTGGCCTCTCCTCCCAGGATCCCCTGCTCACTCTCACCTCACTTTTCCTCCTCCTCTGCCTGGCTCCTACCAAGGCCTTGGAACAGCTCTAGGAGAGGAAAGTTTTGTCTTAGAAGCCAGAGGGGTCTAACAGGACCGCAGAGGGACAGGGACAGCCTCTTCATTCTGTCCTAGAGCTGGCCACCTCTCTCAAGCCCAGGGAGCAGCGTGCTGACTCCCTGGCCTCTCTCTGGGCAGCAAGGGAAGGGGCTCGGGGGACACAGAGATGCAGGACAGATTGCACATCCTGGAGGACCTCAATATGCTCTACATCCGGCAGATGGCACTCAGCCTGGAGGTAATGCCCTGACCCCTGGACCATACACTTCTTCCTTTGCTGTCTCAGTCTTAATGGGGCCCGATGTGTGTGGGGGGGGGCAGGAGGGGAGACGATGCCCATAGCCTAGATAGGAGGGCGGCAGGTGACTCTGTACGCTCTGTGTTGAGTGCTGATCATGGACCCAGGCCCATTTCTGCTGACCAGAATGGACATTGGGTTGAAGGGCTAGGGACGTGGCTCTGTTGGTAGACTGCCCGTTTGGTATGGACAAGGTCCTGGGTTTGATTGCCAGCACCCCAGCACTGCATACACTGGGTACAGCGGTACAGCGGCACATACCTGTAATCCTAGCGCTTGGGAAGTAGAAGCAAGAGTGAGTTCCAGGCCAGCCTGGGCTAAACAACACCACTAACCACAAAACCACATGTTGACAGCGGGGTCTTTGCACCTATTTCTGGAAGCTATGTGAGTAGGTGTGAATGTTTGTTCTGGGGACAACAGTTCCTTTTAGAGAGGGAGGGAATGAAGAGGCTTCAATACGAAGGAGGTTTGTAGAAAGATGTAGCCTGAAGAGAAGTGAAAGGAGATGGGTGGGTCAAGGGGAAAGATTCGTGTGTGTGTGTGTGTGTGTGTGTGTGTGTGTGTGTGTGTGTGTGTTGTGTGCTCTGTGTGTGTGTCTGTGTGTCTGTGTGTCTGTGTGTCTGTGTGTCTGTGTGTGTGTCTGTGTCTCTGTGTGTCTGTGTGTGTGTGTCTGTGTGTCTCTGTGTGTGTAGAGCAGAGGACAGAGGACAATTTTGGGGATTTTGTCTTTCCTTCCACCATGTGGACTCTGGGGACTGAACCCAGGTCCTTGGGACAGATGGCAATCACCTTTGATCCATTTCACTGGCCTGCTGTTTTTTTTTTTCATTTTTTTCTTAAGACAGGCTCCCTGAATTTACTATGTAGCTGAGGATGACCTTGACCTCCGTACCACCATCTCCCAAGTGCTGGAATTGCAGGCATGTGTTTAAGAATCAACAAGCCACCATACCTGTCCCATGTATTCTCAAACACACAAAATGAACTCATTCTATGTGCCAAGCTCCTTTTGAGGCCATGGAAATATCTCTGGAGAAGGCAGGAAAAGTCCTTTCTTGTGAGGGAACAGATAATAACTATGTATAAGTGATTTTCACATAGTGAAAATATTATAAAAGTAGGATGCAATAACAGTTAGGCAGATGGCTGCATTAGATCGTCTAGACAGGCCTGATGATCTGAGGCTGGCAGGCTTTCCAGAAAGAGCATAACCAGGGTGAAGAGCCTTTAATGGGGTTGAGGGTGATATATTTGTGTGTGGGGAGAAAGCCAGTGGGACTGGAATTTGTCATGGGGTGGAGCTGGTGGGCAGAGGTGGACCATGCTGGGGTAGAAAGACTGTAATGTATCACTTAGATTGTGCTCTACATGGGATTCTGCAGTGTAGAAAGGTTTTTTTCATCCTAGGCTGACCTCAGACTCTACATGTACCCAAGAATGACCTTGAATTTCTGATCTTCCTGCCTCTAACTCCTGAGTGCTAGAATTACAAGTGTGCATCACCAAGCTGGTGCTGGACATGGTGCATGCCAGACAAACACCCAACCAACCAAATGACATCACCAGCACTTATCTCAAGCTTGCTGTTGTTGTTTATGGGCTTGTTTGTTTTTGAGATAGAGTCCCCATGTATCCCAGGTTGGCCTGAACTGGCTATATAGGCCAGGGTAGCCTTTAACTCACAGGGATCTATCTGCCTCTATCTCCTGAGTGCAGGAATTAAAGGTGTATGTCACCACATGACCTCCTGCCTTAAGTTTTTAGAGGGTGATTGCTTGGGGATCAGCTCAGTGGTAAAGAGAGCTGGGCAAGAAAAGCTGGCAGGAGAGTTGGCAAGTTTCTCCAGTGGATGGTCAAATGTTACCATAGCGGAATGAATCTGGAGTGTAACTTACAGAGTTCATGGAAAGGATTAAGGCCTCAGTCAGTCTACAAGCCTGACAGTGGGGAGCAGAGAGAGCTAAGGCTTTGGAGTCTTACCTGTTTAGCAGCCACAAAAACACCTTATGGGACAGGGGACATAGCTCAGTTGGTAATGTGCTTGTCTAGCATATAGGAAGCCTTGTGTGGGGTGATGCACACCTGTTATTATAGCACTTGGGAGGCAGAGGCAGGAGGATGGTAAGTTCAAAGTCATCCTCAGTTGCATAGTGAGTTTCTGGCCAGCCTGGTGTACATTAGACCCTGCCTCAAAACACCAGAAGCAGGAATGAGGAGAATATGGCTCAGTGGATACAGCACTTGCTGTATACAAGCATGAGACTGGAGTTCTGATCCCCAGAACCCAATCCCAGGGCTCACTTAAGAGGACACATGTGACCTCTAGGGCAAGCTGGCTAGCTAGATTAATCAAATTGGCAAGCTGTGGGTTCAGTGAGAGACCTTGCCTTCATAACTCATGTAGAGAGCAATTGAAGAGGACACCCAATGTCAATGTCTGGCCACCACACATATGTGCACATGTGTGCCTCCCATATATATGCCCAAACCAAATAGACATAGATGGATGTACAACTCTGCTCTGAGTTGAGGCATGCTCTGTAGCAGGCCTACAGTCACCTGAAGTTACTGGGCTTTGGAGGAAGCCGCCTCATCTGCTGACTGAAGAACACCCACCCTTGTGGAGCTGCCAGGAGAATTTCATTGGGATAATGTCTAAGTGAAGGTCTGAGTGCCTAGCAGGAGGTCAGGAAACAGGAGGCCAGCTAGTTGTCTGTGGTAGCCTTGCAGCACTCTCCTGCCCCACACTGCACTCCACTGAGGTCCCCTTCTCCCTCCAGAGGTCCTCGTTTCCACCTCTTGGCCCACACCACCCTCACCCTGGCAGCAGTACAAGATGGGTTCCGTACACACGACCTCACCCTCGCCAGTCATGGTATGCGTATGAGTGTATGTTGGGGGTACTGGCACCGCATGGAGGGGGTTGTAGGGTAGCCCTTTTTCATTTCCCATCCTCACCCTGTACTTCCTACCCCCACAGAGGAGAACCCTGCGTGGTTGCCCCTTTATGGTAGCGTGTGCTGCCGCCTGGCAGCTCAGCCGCTCTGCATGACTCAGCCCACTGCAAGTGGTACCCTCAGGGTGCAGGTGAGGGGTCCTAAGGGAGTGGAAGGGGACATGGAGGAGACAGAGTTGGACTACCTAGGAATAGGATGATAAAACTGTGGGTCTGGGGGGGGGGGACAAAGTGGGATGGGAAGACAGCAAGGTGAGTATTGGGGACATGGGGTCAATGGGGGACTGGGAAGAAGGTGCCTGGTACAGAGGCAAGACTCCCTAGAAAACACCTAATCATTTTATGCAGCAAGCTGGGGAGCTACAGAATGGGACGCTCGTGCACGGAGTCCTGAAAGGCACAAACCTCTTTTGTTACTGGAGGTCTGAGGATGCAGACACCGGGCAGGAACCACTGTTTACTATCTCCATCAACAAGGTGACCAGTCCCATGGGAGTGGAGCCACCTGGTGCTTAGGCACAGACACCTCTTTCTCAAGGCCCTGGAGAGTTGGGCTCAGGCCTCAGAGACAGGGAGGGTAGACTCTCTTCCTAAGAGCACCAAGCTCCACAGCCTGGGATGCAGAGAGACCACTTCCCTCTATTTCCCACCCCTCGGATGATGCTAAGAAAGTTACCCTGCTCACTCAGCTTCCCCCACCCTTTCCAAATCCCAGGGGATTCTACTGCTAGGCCACTAGTTTTTCCTCCAGTCCTCTCTGCTTCCAGTTTGTAGCTGCTGCTAACTCGCTCTTCCTGTCTCTACATAGGTGCCATCGGGCTGCTTTGCTCCCGAACCAGAGTTGCTCTCCTATGTGTCTGTTTTGCTTTGTTCGGTACTGGGGTCCGATTGAGAGACTTGTGTGTGTTAGGCAAGAGCTCTAGCACTGCACTGCACCCCAGACACCCTGTCTAGGGTTCGGAAGTACTGGGTGGGCAACCCAAACCTGGACCTTGGAACTCTTGCCCACCTCTGCATCTTCCCTGCCTTGCTCTGCCCCTCTGTCCTGTCTCAGCCTGCTGCTCCTTCCCTGTCTAGGAAGGTACTTTATCCTCAGTGCTCTCTTGCTGTCCCCTCACCCCTCCTAGAGTTAACAGGAGGCAAATGAAGGCTCAGTAGAGGTCCCAACGATACTCATAGGCAGGGGTGATGGGCTGCTTCTCGACCAAGGTAGAGATGAAGGCAGTTCTGCTTTCCCCTGCAGGAGACGAGGGTCCGGGCAGGGGAGCTGGAGCAGGCCTCAGAATGGCCTTTCACTCTCGGCATCAGCAACCAGTATGGAGACGATGCGGTGACCAACACCCTCCAGGTGGAGAGCAGAGAGGCCCTGCAGAGCTGGATGGAGGCGCTGTGGCAGCTCTTCTTAGACATGAGTAAGAGCAAGGGCTGGCCTGAACCTCTGGAGGACCTGAGGTCTCGGTGATGCGGGAAAGCGGGAAATGTGGCGGGAGGCAGGCAGCTCCAGCACCTGACGCTCTCCTGGTAGGCCAGTGGAAGCACTGCTGTGATGAAGTCATGAAAATCGAAACCCCGGCACCCCGGAAACCCCCCCAAGCACTGGCCAAGCAGGGGTCCTTATACCACGAGATGGGTAAGTTAGTGGGGGAGCTGATGGGAAGTGGAGTTGGGGACCTCAAGGGAACCCAAGTAATAGAAACAGAGAGAAAGCACAGTGGGGTCCAGGTCCCACTCAGCCCTACTGTATCCCCCTTTTCTCTCCAATTCTGAAAACCACCTCTACCCAAGTTCAAAACAAACCCCAAAGAGCCAGATTCACTCCATGACGTCTATCCTAATCCTTCCTTTCTTTTTCCCTCTGTGCATGTGGATTCCTGTCTCCTCTTCTGACCTCACTTGCCTGGCACTGCTTCCCCCCCTTTTTGCGTGGTTTCTTTACCCACTTCTGCTCCTCACCGCCACCCCAATGTCACACAGTCCTGTCAGAGCCTGTGGCCTCAGGGGGGCCCAGTGAGGGGCTGCTCCTGCAGAATAATGCCATCTCAGCTGAGATTCGGGCCTTGCTTTCTTCCTATTACAGTGACAGGTGACAGTCAGGGCTGAGCAGGCCAGGGCTGGAGCTCTGACTAGCCCCTTCCCCTCCCCTCCCCTCCCCCCGGTGCCACAGCTATTGAGCCGCCAGATGACCTCGCAGCTGTGACAGACATCCTGGCCCAGCGGGAGGGCACCAGGCTGGAGACACCCCCACCCTGGCTAGCAATGTTTACAGACCAGCCCGCCTTGCCTAGCTCCTGCTCGCCTGCCTCAGTGGCCCCAGTCCCAACCTGGACGCAACCCCTGCCTTGGGGGCGACCCCGAACCTTTTCCCTGGATGCTGCCCCCCCAGACCACTCCCTTGGGGCTTCTCGCTCGGTTGCACCCCTCCCCCGGCAGCGCTCCCCACAGTCCAGAGGCTTCTACAGCAAAAGTCAGCTCAGCGCGTGGCTCCAGTCCCCGGTGTGAGAGAGACACCAGCAACAGGATCTGACCAAGAAAGGAAATGACCCAAGAGCAACTGGGCTCTAGGGCCAGCACTCTGGGGCACCAGGCTCTTCTTCCTCTACTGGACTAGAAAGGAAGGCCGGGGAGGGGTAACAGAAGCCCCTCTTAAGTTGTGGTTACCATGGTACTGAGGGGACCGGTTCTGGAGCTGGTTGGGATGCCCTAAGCTCTTCCTGGGAGAAAACTGGAACAACCCTGCCCTACCTCCCCACACTAACTAGTCTCCAGGGCCTCACTAGGGAGTGGGGAGGAAGGCACCTCCCTTGTGACTCCTACATCGACCATTAAAGTTATTTAACAGCTAGCTGCCTTCACTTGGTCTTTGAGGACATGGTCTCTGAGGACCGGTGGCTTCTGTGTGCTCTGAACCTGCCTCTCCCTCCTCCCTGGAGCTTGCTGGGTTTTTTGTTTGTTTGGATTTTGGTTTTTTGTGGGTTTTTTCTTTTGTTTTGTTTTGTTTTTTTTGGTTTTGTTTTTTTGAGACAGGGTTTCCCCATGTTGTTTTGGTGCCTGTCCTGGAGCTCGCTCTGTAGACCAGGCTGGCCTCGAACTCACAGAGATCTTCCTGGCTCTGCCTCCCGCGTGCTGGGATTACAGGTGTGCGCCACCACCACCCATCGAGCTTGCTGTTTAGAAGTGTGGCTGTGATAGTGAGTAATCAGGCAAGGGCTTCGTGGAAGGAATTCTTTATAAATACCAAGGGAGAAGGGACGGCTGCTCCTCTCTCAGACACTGCTGAATCGCAGGATCTCAGCAAGGTCATAACCTGTCACCGCAAAGGAGCTCCCTGATGGGTCACAGAACCGAGCACCACACACCTGGGTGTCAGAAACACATTCACCATGGCAGTGTTCAACCTGGGGGAGGGAAGACTGGTCAGTCCTGCTGCTCAGCCTATGCTTGGGTCCCCATTCCCACCCTTCCACAAACACACCTCAATGGAGCCATTCTCTGGACTCCTGTTCAGCTTCCAGATGTGCACAAATGTGTCCTCAGCTGCAGAGAGGAGCTGAAAGAGAGAGACCCATGAGGGATGACCAAGGAGTCAGAAGGCCTTGACAGGGTGGGTGTGGGCTGGAACCCCAGGCCAGGTACCTGGGGATGGAGTTACACTAAGTATGGGGAGAAGCACAGGAAAAGTATGTAGGGATGCAGGAGACTGACCTTGCCTACTTCTGGAGCGAGGTCCAGGGCACAGACGGTCCGGGCATGGGCACTGATCTGGACATGGAGTGCTCCTGTAATGGCATCATACAGACGCACTTGCCCATTCCCATATCCTGCTGCCACAATGCCCTGCCACAGCTGCACGGAGGGGCAAGGGACCCTGCAAGGGTGATGTTCAGTTTCGGTTTCTCCAGACCCCAACATACTCCCTCGCCTCACAGAGGCCCAAACCCTCTGCTGCCTCTCCTACCCGAATCCTGGTATTCGAGTCAGTAATGTGAACGCAGTTCCTGACCTCCAGACACACAGAACACCAGAGTCATCGGCTGTCACCATGTCAGCAACACCATCCTGAGGAGAAAGTCGGGGTCAGGTCTTCCTGTTACAGTCTGTGTGGTCCAGAGTACAGGGCAGGTGGGGGAGTGAAGCCATGCCTGCCTCTGCTTCTACAGGGAGAGAGCAAGAGGTAGGTCCTTTACCAGCTTGATACCAGACACCTCTGAGAGTCCCTTAAACACAGGCTCCTTGTAGGTCCTTATATGCATCTCACAGCCACCACCTCCCCTGCCCCCATCATGGAGTAGAAGTGGATGTGTAATAATTGTTCCTTTGACAATGCTAAAGCCACCATTTCCTGACTTTTTGGAGGTCCTGTAATGAGCCAATCAGTCACAACTAGCCCCGAGGCCTCCTGACCTGATGCAGGCAGACAAAATCAGGCGCTGTGAAGGTTACCAATTATCAAGCCACACCATGTTCTCAAGAGGTTTGCAATCCAAGTGGGGGGAAAGTTTTCCATGTGGACAGGGCCTATTCAGAGTGAAGCAGGGGGGAGGGGTGGATGAGGGAGAGGCCTTTCTGGATAGGCTAGCCCTGGCGCTAGGTCGGAAGAGGTGCACTAGCTCAAGTCCGGAGAAGGAAGCTACAGCTGTCAGTGTTGGCAGCATCTGGGAAATGGTCGGCTCCAACTTCTGGATTCACACCAACATTGGAGAGTGTTAGCGATTTTTATAGAACACTTAATGTAAAGTATGTTTTACTCCAGACCTGAAGTTGCCACATCTAAGGAAATGCAGATGATCCCAAAGGCTCACTTCTACTTGGTGGCAGAGCTAAGGCCCAAATGGGGCCTCCCAGTGTGACGAAAGCTCCCGGGCCACTAGAACAGGTAGAGGAGGTCTACTCACCTGCCCCTGGGCACGCTCAGTGGCAATGTCTGTGATTGGCGTCTGGTGCCCAGCCAGCTCCTCGTTCAGTACAATGTTGGGACCCTTAGCAGGGATGTCAAACACCAGTACCCGACCGGACCATGTTCCTGCATCCAGAACCAGTGTCCCACTGATGACTTCCTGACCTGTCTGGGTCCCTCTACCCCAGAAGTCTTAGTAACAAACTCATCGCTCCCACAGTCCTGACTTTCCATTCACTGTCCCTCCCTAAGTGTTTTTATGGTCTCTGGTACCCTCCCTTCCCCTACCTCCCCCCAACCCTTTAGAAGTTCGTCAACCCCTCAGCATCCTCCTGGCGGAAAGCCCGCAACGATGGACCTCGTACACCTCAATGCCCTGCATTTAGATCTCTCACCCACACAGATGAAGTGAACATTGGCAGCGATTCCTCGGGCAAACATAGCCTGTGCTGAATATAAAAACAGCTCTCAGAAACAGCACGTCCTCCAACCCTAGCAAATTCTCCCAGCCCCACCCCTGCTCCCCTTGGTCCTGCAGGTACCTGGAGACGCATCTCCTGAATCCAAGGCATGCCAATAGACCATGAGGGAGCCGTCAGATTCGTACATCTGGAAGATGGGGGCAAGGGTGGGAGCATGATCCAACTGAGCCCTGCTGCACTCGGGGCCCAGCATTTCCCACGGCCGTGTTAGCCTGAGTCCATGTAATCCTCAAACTTGTTCTGGGGAGGCACTACTCTTATGCCTAGTTTTCAGAGGAGGACAGAGTTATTGAAGGAGGCCGATGGCTGAGGTGGAACTTGAGGGGTGAAGAAAATGGAAAGCATGAAGACGAAAATTAGAGAATGGGTGGGCTACACACACCGGAAGTTTGGAAGAGTTTATTTAGAGGGAACTGGGGAGGGTGGGGGCTGAAGAGGGAGGGGAGGAGGATTCCCTTCTCACCTGTATTCTTCGATGTGAGGTGAGAACCAGCAGTACTCTGAAGGGGAGGACACACCAGTGGACCTGGAGAGATCACAGTAGACGGCATAAGGCGTGGGGGGGGGGGGATAGGGATTAAAGATCAAAGGTAGAGCTGATTTAGGCAACACCTCTTTAACTCCTAGCCTCACCTGAGTGATAAGTGGGGGATTCACTCCAACGCCCACTTTGACTTGGAGCTGGCGCTGGGCCAAGGGCACACCCTCAGGGGCAGCGCTGAGAATCTGGGCGCTCGGTCCATGAACCACTCCAAAATGCGTGAGATCACGGGCTGGAAGCTGCAGTACACTGAGGTTGTTAGACAGGGCGGCGGCAGAGTCGCGAAGTGGGATGGAGCGCTCTCGGCGGAACATCCTGGGAGAGAGACGCTAGAGTCACCAGAGCGAGCCAGGAAAAGGCCACAGAGGGCACTTGGGCAGGGGAGAAGGGTGAGACACTAGGGGAGACCCTTGATTGATGGGCTCCATGAGGAACGTGATGGGGAACAGTCTCAAGGAGGAGAGGATCCCACGAAGCAGGACAGAGTCCCGAGGTTGAGTATTGCGGCCACCAGGGAATCCCACAGGAAGAACGGTGATGGGAAGACCTAGTCCCGAACGCCCCAGCTGAAAAGGCAGAATAAGCCCCCTGCAGCCCTTCCTCCCAGTTTGGTTACCTGAAGGTCCACGCCAAGGTCAGAGGTCACACCTGCAACCCCCCCCTCCACCCCCACCCTCAAGTCTTGTCTCGCCTGACGCTACGATCCTCAGGTCCCTCCGAATCCGCCGCCACCATAGAGACGACGCACTGACGCACGGCCTCTAGGCGGGGCCTGTGGCTGGAAAGGGGCGGCGCGCGGCGCAGTTGCCGGGGCAACCGTGGACCGCGCCTGAGACCCTCAGGGCTGCCTGGTTGCCGAGGCGACCGTTGGGCCGCGGCCGGGGCGGCTGCAGCAGCGATGGAGGGTCCTGGAGGCAGCTGAAACACCGCCTCGGAGCGACTGTCGCGACAATGTCACACGAAGGCTCGGTGAGCTTCGACTTGGGGAGTGTGCAAGAACTGGGGTTGGCTGGACGAGGCCAAGAGCAAGCGAATTCGGAAGTAGCTAGTGCAAGCAGTATTCATTTATGCTGAGGAACCCATCTTGGTGGGTAAACCAGATCAGGCACTAGGGAGAGCGCTCGATGGGTGAGTATCTTGACAGTTTCAGGACTGTGAAATGGATTAAACAATTCAGAGGTTGACCTTAAAAGTTAATTTATTGTATTACTTTTTTTTTTTTTTTTTTTTGAGGCAGAGTGTGATTATGTAGACCAGGCTGGCCTTCAACTCAGAGATCTGCCTGCCTCTGCCTCCAGAGTACTGTAATTAAAAGCACGAGCTACCATGGCTGGCCTTTTATTTTGAGACAAGCCCTGGCTGGCCTAGACCTCACTATGTAGATCAGGTTACCCCTGAACTCATAGCCTCTTCCCATACCAACACCCTCGCATCCCACTGTCAATAGCCAAACTGTTTAAGCTAAGAAAAAAAAAGTTATTATTTTATGTGTATGGGTGTTTGTTCTGCTTGTGTGTTTGCACACTATGTCCATGTGGTGATGCCTGTAGAGACCAGGAGACAGAACCAGATTTCCTGGAACTGGAGTTACAGTGTTGAGCCATGTTTGGGTGCTAGGAACCAAACCCAGATCCTCTGGAAGAGCAAGCAGCCAATGCTCTTAGCTGCTGAGACATCTCTCCTCTTCCCAACGTGAAGACATTTAAAAATTTACAGAAGAACCCTGGGAAATGAAAGAGTGAAAGAAAAAAAAGCCTCTGCCCTCTCCCCATCTCTAGATGCAAGGCTGTGGGGAGACACTTCCGGGATCAGTTCTGTGTTTGAGGTTTAAAGATTTAGGCTGAGCATAAGGAAGCATAGCTTTAATCCCAGCAGTAGGCAGATGGTCTCGGGGAATTTAAGGCCAGAGATTGGGAGAGTAGGAAATAAGAGACTTCAGATTGCCTGAGAGGATGGACTATTAGGAAATGTAAAATAAGAAGCAATAAGGGTGGAGGTAGGTAGGTAGACACAGGACTCTATTTGGAGGTAAGTTTTGGAAGGAACCATCTTCCTTAGTTCTCTCCCTTTGTAGCCCAGTCCAACCTTGAACACATGGCCGCTGTCCTGCTTCAGGCTCCTGAATGCTGGGTTTGCTGGTATAAACCAGCACAACTGGCTCCAGCCGTCTTTACACATTTTTATCACTCATCTACATTTCTTTTGTGATAGATTATATCCCTAGTTTACCTCTGGGCTCGCCTTACTTACTTTTTTGTTGCTGTCAAAAAACATGACGAGCAAAGCAACTTATAAAAGAGTTTAATTTGGGACTTACAGTTCCAGAGGGTTCGAGTCCATGGCCATCATGATGGGGAGCATGGTCGCAGGCAGACAGGCATGGTTCTGGAGGAGTAGCTGAGAGCTCACATCTCAAGATAACAACCATAAGGCAAATAGAGCGAACTGCAAATGATGGGCTTTGAAACCTCAAAACTGGCCCCTAGTTACTCACCTTCAGCAAGAGCACACTTCCTGACCCTCCCAACAGCTCATCAGCTAGAGATCAAGCATTCAGATATATGAGCTTCTTGGGCTGTTCCTACTCAACTTATCACAGAGGGGTCTTCAGTGATTCTTAAAACCTTTTTTGTTACATTTATGTATGTATTTATTTGTGTGTGTGTGTGTGTGTGTGTGTGTGTGTGTGTGTGTGTGCGCGCGCGCGCTATAGAGCATGAATGGAGGTTGGAGGGTGACTTGTTTTGGTTCTTTTTCTACCTGTGGTCCTGGGAATCAAACTTTGGTCATGAGGCTTGGCAGCAAACACCTTTACTCAAATGAGTCAGCTCACCAACTCTCATTTACTGTATTTCTCTTTGTTTTTTTTAAAAAAGTTTTTAATATATCTGGGCATGTTTTTCTTTTCCATATCTTTATTTGGGAAGCAAGAATCAGGTTTTTGAATTAGACAAATCTGTATATAAATTCTAACCGTATCACTTCCCAGGTGTGATATTAGGCAAGCGACACAAAACGGAAATGAAAATAATGGTTCAATGTGATGTAGTAATGCAGGCCTGCAGTCCTAGCTACTGTGTTTGGGAGGCAAAAACAAGTGAGGGATGGGGATGGATGGCATCAAGGAGACGGTGTCTTCTGAACCTGACAGGGCTGGTACACGAGTAAAGTCACAAGGAGTGTGGTAGCATGGACGGGGCCAGACGGGGTCCTACCGCTGTGAGGGGGGAGTGGACACAAGCTGCCATCCCCACCCTAGAAGCTATTTCTAATTGGAAATCACTTGCAAAGGAAAAATCAGTCTTACCCAATGGAGTCTCACTGGGTATATAAACTACATTTAAAGGTAGGCCCCATGTCCCAGAAGGCCAAGAAAAAACTATCGCAATGGTGCTTTTGTAGATTGTTTTATTTGGACATTTAAAAAAAATCTGTCTAGTCTTTTGCTTGTATATTATGGTTTCTGCTTTTGTGTTTTTATGGTTTTGTTTTGGTGTGTGTGTGTGTTTTTCACGACTCTATTTTTATTATTATTCTGATTTGCTTGCCTTTCGAATTTGCCTGTTTTTTAAAGAGGAAGACAGAACAAAGGCCTGGAATTGTATGAGAGGGAGGTGGGGAGGATCTGGAAGAAGAGAGAAGGGAAACTGTGATCAGAATGTATTCTATCAGTGTCCAATTAAACAAGAAAGAGGAGCACAGGTTAATTTCAAGGCCTGCTTGGAATACAGAGTGAGTTCAAGACTTGCCTTGGGATCTTAGTGAAATCTCAAAATGAAAAGTAAAAAGAGAGTTGGGGGTAACAGGACACACCTTTAATCCCAGCACTCAAGAAGCAGAGGCAGGTGGATTTCTGTGAGTTTGAGGCCAGCATGGTCTACATACAAGGAGAGTTCCAGAACAGACAGGGCTACATAAAAAGAATCTGTTTCAAACAAACAAAAAGTAAAGAGGCCTAGGGATTTAGCTCAGTGATAGAGTATGTACAATGCCTCCAGGTCCAATCCCCAGAACTACAGTAAACACGTGTATACACAAAAAGGCAAGGAACAAACATAACATAGAAACCCTGGCATGGTGTTACATTCCTGTAATCCTAGGATCTGAGGCAGAGGCAGGAGAATTGCTGCAAGTTCCAGGCCAGCCAGGGCTACATAACAAGACTGTTCAAACCTCAAACAGGAGAGACTAAGTTCTAGTGATCTCAATGACTCAGATTCAGATTTTCTGAACTCTCAAGAACTTGGACACTGCAGTAGCACAAACAGCAAGAGCTGTAAGTCAGTTTGGGGTATCCAAACAGGTGCCAGTTGCCTTGTTTAATGGGCTGCTATGAGTATTACACTGAGTCACATACCTTCAGAGTGTCCCTCCGCCGCATTGCAGACTGAGTGAGGTGCCTTGTCTTGGTCCCTTTTCTTCCTTAGTAAACATCTTGAGAAAGCGTCTTTCTAGCCTCTAGCCCATCAGTCCCACCCCCTCCGTTGCCTGTCCTGAGTGCCCGTTTCGTTCCCACAGAGGCAGGCGCGAGACCGTGGGGTGACCCGATCCAAGGCCGAAAAAGCCCGGCCGCCCACCCAGCCAGTGCCGCAGGTGGACATCGTGCCTGGGCGGCTCAATGAGGCAGAATGGATTGCGTTTTTGTCCCTGGAGGAGGGCGAGGACGTAGTGGGTGACATCTTGGCCGACCTTCTTGCTCGAGTCATGGAGTGTGCCTTCAAAGTCTACCTGACTCAGCAGGTGGGCCTAGATCTGGGTCTTCCAGATCCCATCTTCCTCTCCTGCCTCTCCTGGTGAGGCTGAGACCCTCCCTCGCTTCCACAGTGCGTCCCATTCACCATTAGCCAGGCCCGAGAGGCCATGCTGCAGATCACTGAGTGGCGCTTCCTGGCCCGGGATGAGGGAGAATCTGCAGTGGCCGAGGACCCCACGTGGGGCGAGGATGAGGAGCCCCTGGCATGCATCACAGATGCCTGGGCCCAGGGCTCTGTGCCTGTACTGCACGCACCTGCACCCGGGGATGTAGAGGAGCACTTCCAAGGCGAAGTAAGCCCAAGCCCTGAGCCTCCTTCAGACAGAAGCCTCCTCCGGAGCCGCTCAGGACCACGAAGTGAGGTCCTTCCCCCCCGCCTTCCAACATCTCATTACCCTTATGTTTCCCCAGGAACCTGGGAGCCTGGACCAGTTCCTTTTAGGTTCACCGTGGTTGGACAGAGACTCCCAGGAGCCAACAGCATCTCCAGAGCCTTCTGCCGAGCCAAGATTCATCCTAAGACCCACACCCAACTTGGAGGTGTTTCAGGAAGTTGAGCCCGGGGATACCTTGGAAGAACCCGATGGCCAGGAGCAAAGCCACACCTTGGCCACATCTTCAAAACAGCCTTTATGGCCTAGTCACATCAGGCCTTCCAAGGAGTCTTTACTAACTTCCCCGGAAGTGGTGCGGGTCCCCAGTCCCCAGCCTTCCCCGGGTCTGCCCCAAATAGTCACCCTCCAGGCCCCTGAGGAGAAGAGATCATCCCTCGGCTCCCACCTGTCCCTCGAGGATCTTTACCTCTGCGTGCCTCCGCCAGACGCGGCAGGAGACCGGCTGAACCTCGAGAGCAAAGGCATGCCCGGCGCCTCCTCGGACGGGTCTGTTCCCCTTCTCAGTGTGCCCACCCCAGAAGAGCCCTGCCGGTCGCCGCAGCCCGCGCAAAGCCGCAAGACGCCCGTGGTGCGCCTGGATCCCGCGCGGCTGCCCCGCCACTGGGTGCGCCCAGTGGCCGAGGTCCTGACCCCAGACACCGAAGCGCGCCCTTTGGAAATATATCGCGGGCGCCCGCGGCGGGAAAAGAGCCAAGCTGGGGCTCGAACCTCAGCTAGAGGGCGCCAAGCCCTCGACTGGCGCGCGCACTCTAAACCCCAGGCCTCTACCTCAAGGTTCCCTCTCCAGTGTTACGCTCCATTCCGTGCTTTGGGCCAGGATCCCACTTTAAACTTGGCCCAATCCTCACCAACCTTCGGCTCAAAGATGCCATTCCTCAGCCCCGGGTTCCGGTTCCTCGCCAGAAACCCAATCCCCCCCGAGGTGGCCCGCAGCCCCAGTCCCAAACTTTGGCCTCGAGCTAAGTGGCCGAGCGGCTGGGAGCGGGAGGCAGAGCAGCTGGGCGAGCTGTGGGCCGGTCGGACTCGCGTGCCTCCACAGGGCCAGGAACCTGCTGCCGATGGCGCCTCGGAGGACTCTGGGTGGCCCCTAGCGGCGCCCCAGGTCCTCGAGGCCACGTCCCAGGTTCTGTGGAAGCCCTTGGTTCTTTCAGACACCATGAAGCTGACTCCTGGTGTGAGTATGTGGAACCGGGGCACCCAGGAGCTGCTCAGCCCTGCTGCCACCCTGGAGGAGTGTGAAGGAGACACCTCCCATGCCGCTGAGCAGCAGCAACCCATCCAGACAGGGGTGCCCAGACCCCAGGTGATTGTGACCCAGCTAATAAAGAAGGAAACCCCCAAAGCCTGGCTGCTCCCAGACAAGCCTGTGCCCCACTCTGGGTCCTGAGCCTCCACACTGGGAATTGAGCCTTGCCCAAAATAAACACGCGTTGCCGCAGGAACTGATTGATGGTGCCATTTCTTCCAAGGCTGTCTATTATTCTCTTGCTGGACTCCAGGGGGTACAGTTGTCATTTTTAGCGGTAGGAGACAGGCCTTAAGGGATCAGGCTCCCAGGCGGAAGCATTCTAGACACATCCCCGCCCCCTCAAACACACCTTAAAGGAGAAGTGAGGACTGGGTGTGTGTGTGTGGGGGGGGGGGTTGACTCTGGCTCCCAGGGAGACCTTTGCCCTTTCAACAGGGAAGGGCACAACGGAGATTATTCATGGAGTGATTCGATACATTAATTCAACCTGCTTTCCTGGAGCTTAGTCAGTTCATCTTGGATTGAAAAATCCATTCTTTTCTGTTTGTTTTTTGCTCCTGTGTTCTGGGAATTGAACCTAGAACTTTGTATGTGCCAGGAAAACATTGTACCATACAGATTTAAAGGTAAAACAGTCATACATATCCAATAAATCTTAAACAATTACAACATACACACAAATCTGCTCATGTGAATGTCCTGTGTACCCTATGGTTGCACAACACCCAACAGCAAAAGATTAGAAACGGCCTGGAAGATGCTCAGCCAGCAAAGCACCTGCTGTGTACAGCAAAGTAGAGCATTGAGGACCTGAATACAGGTCCCAGGCCTATAACCTCACAGTGGGGAAGTAGATCGGAGGGTCCCTAGGGCTCACTGGTCAGCCAGTCCATCCAGAATTGAGGAGTTCCATGTTCAGTGAGAGCCCTTGTCTCAAAAAAGATAAGGTAGAGAGTGATTGAGGAGGACACCCAGGTCAACCTCTGACTCCAAATGCACATGTGCACACACAAACATATACATAGGACTAGAAACAAAGTAACTAGAGGAATCCAGTTAGTAAGTTATGCATATCCACAAATGAGGACACAGGTTCAAGATAGGGTCTCTAGTAGCCTAGTCTGGCTATCAGGCCACGGATGGCCTTGAACTCTTGATCTCTCAACCTCCCAAGTGCTGAGACTGCAGACACTGGCTTGTACAACTAGGAAAGATTCCCTCCCTTCATTTGAATTTGATGGGCAGTGTTAGTGAAGAGTACTTACTGGTTGCTTTTCCAGAGAGGAACTGGGTTCAATTCCCAGCACCCACATGGCAGCTCAGCTCACAACCATTTCTAACTCCAGCTCCAGGGGGTCAAACAGCCTCTTCTGACCTCCCCGTGTGCATGTGCCTGGTGGGTAGACACACCATACATACAGGCAAAACACTCATACACATACAATGAATATATCTTACAGAAGATGCTATTCTATTAAGGAAAAAGGCAGAGTGTAAATGTATATATTCTACTACCCTTTGAATAAGCAACAGGAGTAAAACTCTTATGTTCATATGTGATTGTATTTAATTAAACATCTAGAAGATGGCCGAGAAACTAATAGCTAATTACCTTTAGCAGGAAAGGAGGGTGGGCTAAATTGGAACAAAGATTAAAGGGAGGCTTCTCAGTGCATACTTTTTGGGGGAGTGACATAGGGTTTCTTCTTCTTCTTCTTCTTTTTTAAAGAGAGGATTTCTCTGTGTAGCCCTGGCTGTCCTGGAACTTGCTCTATAGACCAGACTGCCCCAAATTCAGAGATCCAACTGCTTCTGCCTCCTGAGGTTTTTTTTGTTTTTGTTTTTGTTTTTGTTTTTGTTTTTTTTTTTTTAAATTGATACAGGCTTTTACTATGAATTCCTGGCTGACTTGGAACATGCTAAAACAACAGATTGGCCTTGCATTTATAGAGAACAGCTTGCCCCTACCTTCAGAGTGCTGGGATTAAAGGCATGTGCCACTGTGCCTGGCTCAGTGAATACTTTAAAGTATTAATTTGATTATTGTATTTTATTTAGTAGTGTGTGTGTGTGTGTGTGTGTGTGTGTGTGTATGTGTGTGTGTGTGTGTGTGAGAGAGAGAGAGAGAGAGAGAGAGAGAGTCGGAGTCTATGTGTGTGTGTTTGGCCTGTTCTCTCCTTCTACTTTCCTGTGGGTTCCAGGAATCAAACTCACCTTGTCAGGCTTCTGTGCAAAGTTCCTTTCCCTGCTGAGTGATTTCACCAGCTGGAGTTTGGTTTTTTGAATGGTAGGAATGCGTTGTACATTGAGAATCATTGGAAATATTTAAATGATGAAATGGGAATGAAAAAAAAAAATGCTAGTAGAGATGTCCAACCTTTCTAGACCCTGTCACGGACAGTCTCGTTTCACAAATAAGGAAACGGCAATGAGAGGTTAAGTTACCAGCGCAGGACTTCACGGAAGGGAGAACCGGAACCCGACTGTGAAATCCTAACTCCCTCTCCTGCAGGTAACTTTGCACATTTGCTCAATTCTTCATGCCGGCCTGTAGGTATCATTGTACACTTGTTCAATCCTTCCTTCTTGGTACCCCAGGCTCCTCTAGAACTTGGGGCGATCCTCCTGCCTCACCCTTTCTAGTACTGGGTTATCGCTAGTTTTAACAAGCCAATTAACACTCAAAAGCTAGCAGATAGACATTGAAGGCAAGAGTCTCCGACAACACCTCCGTTGAAGAAATGCCCCTCAGTGCTGCAGACCTCTTGGTCCAGCTCAGTTCTGGGGGGCTGAGGAACAGCGGAAGAGGGACTAGGAAAGGTGTGGACATCTTAGTCTATCTCTCCCTTCCCCGACTCCACAAACGTCGCCTTTAGAGACCAAAACAATACGAAACTCCCAATGTGTCCCCCGGGTCCTCCGCCAGCAGAGGGCGCTCACCCCGCCGAGCCTCTCCACCGTGGTCCTAATGGCCTACCCTGGCGTAGTGCGCGTGCGCGTGCGTGCACCCAGCCGCAGGTGTCCAGCTCAGTGCCTTATCGATGGCCTCTCTGCCGCGCTCTGCGTGACTTTGTCGGCCAGGGCGGGGCTGCAAGAATGAGGAGACTGTACCCAGAACTCTAGAGTTTCCTGGAACCTGAGGGCTCCAGGGGTCGCTGCGGGGTCGGGCTGCGCGCGGGGCAGCCCGCGGGGCGGGGCGGGGCGGGGCGGCAAGTCCCGGGCGGCGGGCGGCGGCGGGGCCGAGCCGGGCGCGGAGCCCTGACAGCAGGTAGGCGGGTGGCGGCGACCCCACCGACCATCTGCTGAGCTGCCCCGGGGCTCGCGCAGAGCTGGCGGGGGCCCGGGGCTCGGGCCAGGTGGGGTCGGAGGGTGGGCGGCACCCCGACGGGAGGGCGCGGGCCTGGGGCCCCAGTGAGAGCTGCTCCCAGGCTTGCCCACTAGCCTCCGGCTCTGCAAGGGGCCCCCTGCTTGCCCTGACCCGTTCCCAGCCCAGGTTTCCTGTGGACACGTGGTTGGGAATTTGTGTTAACCGAAGACAAAAAATAATCCTAGAAGGCTCAAAGGTGGGGGTCTGGAAATGCATTTGCTGTGTGACTACTCCCTGTCCTGGGGTCCGACTAGGATGGCACCATGATCCTTGCGAAGTCGTCTTGGGTATACAGCCCTCCTCACTGCGGCCTGGACAACGACTCAAGCACGCAGATGCGAAACTGCTGTTTTGAAGGAGGCACATCCTTAAATCCGAACTCTCATTTATAGCAGCGCGGAGAGCAGCCAGCGCCTGTTGGCCGCTTGGTACCCTAGTCTACATAAGGTACCGAGAGTCTAGAGATGGCTTTTTCAGCCTGCTGTGCTGCCAAAGCCTGAACTGCACTGTTTTTAAAGAGATAAGGATAACCTAAAGAAAAAAAAAAGTGTATGAGTGTAGATCCCCACAGAGGCCAGAGATGTCAGCCCCCTGCAGCTGGTACCGCCGGCTGTAGGTCCTGGTAACTGAACTCAGGTCCTCTGTAAGAGCAGTAGGTGCTCTTAACTGCTGAGCACCATACTGCAGTCCCCATAACCTTTATTTTGTAAGGTGCTTTGTATTTGTTTATGCTTCAAGTTTTCTCAGCTACAGACTATTTTACAACTTTTAGTATGCTCATGGTATTCATCAAGTCTCCAATTAGGGCGTATGTGGAGATTTCCCAAAATAGACTGGGAAATACTGGGTTTTGTTTGTTTGTTTGTTTGCCTGTTTTGTTCTTGGTCGTGCCTCTGCTTAACATCTGGTGCAGTTTGGGAAGTGAATTTTCAGAAATAGACATCCACCATTGTAAAGGGGCAGTGTGCGCCAATGGTCTTTACTCTAATGGGAGTATATGTGTTTAGTTTAATGAAGTCTGGTGAAAACACAAATCTAATCCAGTCTGCGTTTGTAACAGGTTGCCAGGTGATGTTAGTGCTGCTGGTCTGGGAGCAGATTCAGTGGCATATCACTGAATTGACCAACACATTTTGCTGCCTGCTGTGTCGAACAGTGTGCTGCAGTGGGTTAGTCACTTTGTCCAGACCTTAAAACAGGCGTCAGGACTAGGAGACCTCTCAGCTTCCTCTCTTCTCAGTTCTGGGTTCTAACCCAGTTACCTTTGATGCAGTTGACTTTCATATAGATATCCTTGTCAGTGTGGCAAATTTTGCAATTTGGTTTGAACATTTCTAACAATGGGAAAATACCTAGATATAAAGTCTCCATGCCTGTTCCTCTCCCTTTCAACCCCCCCCCCCCCCCCCCCCGCTTTTTTTTTTTTTTTAACAGGGTCTTATGTAGTACAGGCAGGCCTCAAACTCCCTGCGTAGTGAAGGCTGACCTTGAGGGCTGCTTCTACCTACACTTCCCAGTTGCTAGGATTATAGGCATAAAACATCTCATCTTATTCATGGGATAGCACACTAAAGATGTTCTGGAGGTTGGTGAAATAAACCATCCTTCTTGTCTAGGCTGTCTATTAGAGTGAAACCAAAGAAAAGCAAATTCTTTTTTAAAAGTTGACTCTTACCAGGTGTGGTGGTACTCAACTTTTTTGTTGTTATTTTTGTTTTTCAGAACAGGGTTTATCTGTATACTCATGGCTCTACTGGAACTCATTTTGTAGAACTCTGCCTTCCAAGTGCTGGGATTAAAGCAGGCAGATCTCTGTGAGTTTGAGGCCAGCCTACTCTATATATTGAGCTCTAGGACAGCCCCAGCTAAAACAAAAATAAAATAGAAAGTTGGCTTTTAAGCTGTGCATATGATACATGTTTGTAATCCCAGGCCCTGGGAGGACAATACAGGAAGATTGCTTTGAGTTTGGGGACAGTCTGGACTACATGGTGAGTTCCAAGTTAGCCTTAGCTACAGAGTGAGGCCCTCATCAAAAAACTGACGGATGCTGAGGGAAACTAGTGACTCTTACAGCATCTGATAACAGATATTCCTGCTTTTTGCTTCAAATTGAATTGGTCTTAATTCTTTCACCACATTGAAGAAAATTCATTCTTTAATTTGGCTTTGTTTTGCACATACTGGACTTTAGCTGGACTTTGAAGGATGGGTGTGGTGTGCAAGACCACAGAAAGCTCTGGAAGTAGCTGCAGTGTTGCAGAGATGAGGCTGCACACCACAACCAGGATTACTGGGTAACAAGAAGTGAGACAGCATGGAAGGGTGGCAGATGAGTGAGCAGAGCAGTGTTGGAGAATGCATTCGTCTCACTGTGGTATAAGAAGTGGTTGGAAGTGGGGGAGGAGAGAGGCCGAGATTTTTGCATAGTAATAGAGGACTTGGACCGATGATACAACAGTGATGCCTTGCTTTCATGTTTCCCTTAGATTACAGAACTTTATGGGCATGATCTCATTTGATGTAATTTCCTGTAAGCTTGGCAGAGCAGCAGATGAAGCACCAGAAAGGAGAGATGGTTTGCTTTAATCTTCAAAGCCATCGTGCGGTCCCGTGGCAGAGCAGAGCACTGACAGTCCTGATGGAGGGGAAGGAAGGGTGTAGGCGTCAGTTCAGCCTGGCTGGATGGGAGTGCTCCGGGAAGACACTGGCAGGGAAGAGTCAGAGAGGCCACCTGGAGGTGGAGGTTAGGACTGTAGATGATATGGCCTGCTTTAGAGGCTAGTTAGTTATGGAGGGGATGGAAACTGGATTCTCAGTGTCTCCTGTCATCCATGGCTGTAATTTGTTCTGGAAACTGGTGGTCTGACTATCAGTCCTGTGACGTTTGCTACTCAGTGTGTGTGTGTCCATGGACCAGGACAAGGTAAGAGACTGCCTGATGCAAATGCGTCTTAGGGTCCTTGCCATCTTGGAGATTATGGCTATGGCTTATTGATGTTTTCTTTCTGACGCTCAGGAGTACTGGTTGAGATTGGCTGATAGGTCAAGTTCATGTGTATCCTGACCTTTCCCTGCCCCTTCTTATCCATAGGGGCTTCACGGCAGCCATCAGAGAGTGGGGCCTTGGTGCCCTCAGGGCCTTTAGAACATCACTTCTCAGAAGGTCTGCGTTTTACTTAGAGCCTGTCTGTGGTCTGTGGTTCCTTTACCATGGAAGCATATGAGCTTGAGATTGTGTGTTAGCATCAACTTCTAGGACCTGGGCTTGGGCTCCTATCTGAAAGAGCTTCATGCACTGCTGTGTCTGTTTGTCTGTCTATATGTATGTGTGTGTGTGTATATATATATATATATTTCCCCACCCTGTGGTGTGGTGTGTGTGTGTGTGTGTGTGTGTGTGTGTTATTGGGTCGGGGTATGTGTCCCTGTGCATATGCCTGGAGGTCAAAGACAGTGGCATCCTCTAATACTCTGACTTCTCTGTTTTGTTTGTTTGAGACAGTTTCGCATGTGGCTTTGGCTAACCGAATACTGATATGTAGACCAGCTGGCCTCGAGCTCATAGAGGTGTGCTTCCCTCGGCCTTCCAAGTGCTGGGATGCCTTACTCCTTTTGAAGCAGCGAGCAAACACCAGCAGTTCCTTTCTCCACCCCTCACGGTGCAGCAGCTTGTTGGTGGGTTCTAGAGTCTGCACTCGGGCCTCGGGGTTGCCCAGCGAGTCCTCTTAACCACTCATGAGGGCTGCAAGGGTGGGCCATTCTTCTCTGAAACCTGGCTGGTCGTAGAGCCAGGCTAGGACAGTAACTTTGGAGTAGCATGTGCTGCTCTGGGCAAAGCACTGTGCTCAGTCTTTAGACACTGAGGGTAAAGGGTCCTAGGAAGGTTGGTAGGCAAGATTTTCAGTAAACTGCGGCACTGTAACTAAACTTTGTCCAAGGTGTCTATATTAGGGCAGAGGAAGTCGCAGACTGTCCAGGGAGAAGGTGGAGAATTTCAGGAAAGAGGTGACTGTTGAGCTAAGTAGTGAGGGATGAAGAGTGCAGTCCTGGTGATACTCTGTATTTGCAGGGCATAGGGGAGGAGATCCAAGCAGCCAGAACGTGAGAACTTTGGGATCAAAGGGGAGGTTGCTGCTGTTCACAGATAATAAAAACATTTTTATTATATGTGTGTGTGCGCAGCGCGCGAGTGTGTGTGTGTGTGTGTGTGTGTGTGTGTCCCCACACACGTGTGCATACAAACATAGGTCAGAGGGAAAACTTGTAGGAGTTAGGTCTTTCTATCATACAGGGTCCTGGGAATCAAACTTAGGTTGTCAGTTTGGTGGCAGATTTACCTACTGAGCCATCTCACTGCCCGCACTGGGGGATTTTAGACAAGGAGTGGTATCTTGGGAGGCTGATGGGGAGGCTGAAGCGTTAGAATACGGATTCAGACTATTGGGAGACTTAAGATAGATGTAAGGGGAGATTCTTGTAGTAACACATGTTTTATGGCTGAGCTGGAATTAGACCAAGGAGGACGGGAGGAGCGCATGAATCTGAGAGGCTGCAGAAACAGAATTAACCTAAGTAATGACTAATTGTCTCAAAATAAGAGGGGGTTGTTGAAGGTGACTCATCTAACTTGAGTAGATTGTGGTACCAGGATCAAAGAGGACACATGGGACCCTAAGAGGGTCTCTTAGGGGGAGATGCAGGTGCGTTTGGGCCATGTTGAACTTGAGTGGTCTGTGAGGCCTAGCAGCCAGGTTGAGATGTGGGCTCTGAGTTTCAGGAGAGTGGTTGGTAAGAGGGATGGGCTATTCCAGCCACACACAGAGAGCTAACAGAGGAGACAGGGATTGGTGTGCCCATGAGGAAGGCTGCTCAGGAAGTCAGGAAGGAGACCATTTCTAGGGAGGGAGTCCCCATCCATCTTCATTTGCTTCAGGGTAGCCACACAGGGTGAGCTTGACAAGTGCACCTGAGGTTGGGGAAGCTGAGGTGTTCCGGTCACCAGGGCTCTTTGACTTTGAAAATGTGAACAGCTTCAGTGGAATAGTATGGAGCGCAGGGCTTGATGGAACTGAGGGGGTCAACAGGTTGGCCGAGTAAAGAATGGCTACAGTGGCAGCCGGCCGAGAATACGGCAAGGATAGAAACAGATTCCTCGAATTGAAGAGGCCAGCGCAGGTTTTGTGATGATGTGAAGAACTGGTAGAGGGTGCAGGCGAATGAAGTCCTCAGGAGAGGAGGTAAAAGGTGGAGAGTGATGAAGGAATGATTCAGGAAGACGCAGTGATGGATGCAAAGGAATTCCTACCTAATAGGCTCAGCTTGCTTTCTCAGCAAGGCTGTTTGCTGAGGGGTAGGATGGTCATTGTGAGCTCCATCAGGAATAGATGTTTGGATATGGTAAGAGAAGCCCAAAGCAGCTGAACAGAGTGAAGAGAAAGAGCCGTGAGGTAAGCCCAGGAGTGTGGCAGAGCCTCTCTGAGATGACCTATGCCTTTTTGTCTTCACTGTAATGATAGTGGCTGACGTTATTGAGTGCTTTACCCTAGACTCACTTGTAAGTACTCTTCAGGTGTGTGTGTGTGTGTGTGTGTGTGTGTGTGTGTGTGTGTACGTCCATACGTCCATGCCATGCGTGCATGGAAGTATGTGGTCTATGCTAGCTCTGAACTGCCCAAGCCCTCCTGTGGTTTTTACAACGGTCCAGTCAGAGTATATTGCTGTTTTACAGAAAGGGATCTTGAGACATGCAGGCTTTTATTAGGCTTAGTGTTCATGTTTGGTGAGTATCTCTGCAGAAATGGGAGTCCTCCCAAGGCATTAGAGAAGGGAGCAATTTAGTTAGTGGGCAGGGAGGTGGGGTCCATTGCTGCCATAGGGGAATTTGCAAATTCTCGAGAGATTGCCCAGCATCTTGACTAGCAAGACAAGTACCTGTTGGCTGCTTGTCAGCTACTGAAGGATGAGACTACCACCTGAAACAGTGACTAAGAAGAGAGACCTTGTTCCCATCCTCCAGGAGAGGAGAGTGCGCTCTGCCGCCCGGTTTTGGGACTATGCAGACCTGTGTCCTTATGTTACAGTTCGGTTCTTAGCGCACCTCTGAGTCCCCAGTCGGTGTGGTGGGTGAGATCTGCAGGCAGGCCCCCCTGACGAGTTGAGGGAGACAGGTAGGCGGCATGGACAGAGGAGAAACAAACTCACCTTTCCTTGCTGCAGCCTCTGGAGCATCTTGTGTCCTTCCTTTTGAGGTTGCTATGGATACGCCTTTGCATGGTGGTTTGAGGAGACTGATCTCCATTATGATCAGGTGGTGACGTGGGTTTTAAAAAAGAAAGGACGGTCTGATCTGCTTCTGAGGGGTCTGATCTGCTTCTGAGGGGTGGCTGGTGAGCTGCCCAGGCGGCAGAGGCACCGCCACCTCAGCTGTGCCTTTGTTGGCTGCCTTGGCTTTTGCTGAAGTTGGGAAATGGTGCATCTACCTCAGTAGAGCGCAGTCTCGTGCTCCCTGCCTGCTGGGTCCTAGTGCCAGGATCTTTATTGATTCAGGGGAAAGAACTAAATCAGATTGGAATCTAGACACGTGGGGCTCTTGCTGTGGGTGTGAGGCTTGCTTCTGTGAGGATGGGGCTGAGTGCCTCGTGCGCTCCTGCACAGGTTCCTTTCTCAAGGTAAGTGAGGAGGACCCGCTAACCAACTTTCCTTTTCTGGTTCTTGGAGGTGGACCGGGAAGTCCCCGGGTAGTTGTTGGAGTGAGGGAAACTGTGGGGTGGGGAGAGCTCCATTCACATAGGGAGTAGGATGCAGACATCGGGGATAATGAGCTGCAATGGTAAGGAAAGTCCTTTGAGGATCCCCTCCCATCTAGGTCAGATTGGTAAGGCAGGCATTGGAGTGGGACCCAGGACCAAAAGCTCTGTGCAGTCGGTCGGTCTTGCCGGTTCGGTTGGGCCTCCTCTCTGAGCGAGCAGGCCTCCCCCGCTGGACTCTGGAGGTGTGTGTGCACACTTGCTGGATTCTGGGTGTGTGTGTGCACACTCACCTCTCCACTATGCTTTCACAGAGTTCGGCTCTATTGTCAGACTGGCCAAGTTTAAACCAGCCCTTCCTAGGGTAGGGTCAGCGAGATGTGGGCTTAGCCCAGGGTCAAAGTTTGGCCTCGGTGAGGCTGAAAGAGCATTCGAGTGCTAAGGGATCCTGAGGACCGGTTTAAAAAAGAGGGTAGAAATGATAGAGCAAAAAAAGGATGAAGAGGCTTCATCCTCACTCTCCGTTCATCCCCCCATCCCACAGGTCTGCTTGTTTCCTTGTCATTTTCTAAAAAATTCTCCAAGACTTACTTAGTGGTCAGAGGCTGAGGACTCCTCCCACTTTCCTAGATATCTTAGCAGTATTTAATATTGTTGAGGAGGAAAATGGACTAGAAATCCAGGTACTGTTGATCTCTACTAAAGGAATAGGAAGAGTCCTGTGGGACAGTGTCAGGCCCAGTAATGCTGTGGCAAAAGCAGGCATCTATATAGCTAGGCTTGATATCAGAGACTCAGGATCACTAACAGGGTAATACAGTCCAATTTGACTAATCTTAGGTGTGTGTGTGTGTGTGTGTGTGTGTGTGTGTGTGTGTGTGTGTAAGCCAGAGGTCGACATCAGAACGTCCCCCTAATCAGAATGCCCTCCATCTTCAGCTAGGCTAGCTGCTCAGCAAGCTCCATATCTGCCCAACACCAACACTGCATTGTAGATGTGCACAACCATGCCCAGCTTTTAGTGGGTTCCAGGGATCTGAGCTCAGTTACTCATGCTTACATACCAAGCACTGTTACTACTGAGCCATTTCCCCAACCCCTCTTTTTGTCTTGTTGGTAATACCATAAGCTTTTGTTCACAGTATTGGGCATGGGACCTGTTGTCACATGCTAGGCAAGTGTTCTATGAACCTGCATCCTCAGCTCTGCCTGAAATATTGTATTTTGGAGTAACTAGTACATTTACATAAGGGTATAAGAAATAACATCTGAAAACTGGCCTACTGGCTCAGGTTTGTAATACTAGCTACCTGAGAGATTGAGGTAGGAAGATTATGAGCCCAAGGCCTGCCTGGGCAATTTTTTGAGAGTCTGTCAATGAAAAGTATGGAGCCTGGAAGATGGCTCTGTTGGTAAATTGCTGTCACGCAAGAATGATAACCTGTTTGATCCCCAGTACCCATGTGAAAAAGCCAGAAATATGAGTGTGCACCTGTAATCGCAGCTCTGGGAAGGTGGAAACAGGACGATCCCAGGGCTTGCTGGCCAGTCAGTCTAGCTGAATCAGCAACTTCAGGTTCAGTGAGAGACCCTGTCTCAAAATTAAGGTTGGGAGTAACAGAAAGAAACCTGATACTGCCCTCTGGCCTCTGTATTCTGTAAACATGCACACAAGGAAGCAAAAGGTTAAAAGAAAAAGGGCTAAGGATGTACACTGCTTGCTTAACACACAGGCTGGCAGTTAAGTTTGCAGCAAAAAACACACACATGCATGCACACACGCACGCACACATAAACTAATAGAGAACACATGTACACTTAGTTCATTCCCCAGCCCTGTGTACAGCTGTGGCATGGCGTCTCAGGTAGGACACGGCATGGTTTCCTCACAGATCTCTCATGTCCTGCCTCCTGCCTCCTCTCCACTCTCCTTAGTCCCTAACTACTGGGGAGCACCCATCTCACGGGTTCACATTGGAAGCAGGTGATGAAACACATTTTAGTGTGCGCAATTGGATTTCCTTCAAAAAAGGCCCAAAGAACATGCCCAGTTTCCCTTTCCCCATTCTGGGGTTTTTATTTGTTTGTTTGTTTTTGGTTTTGTTCCCCCCCCCCCCCCCCAGGCAGGGTTTCTCTAACTTTTGGAGCCTGTCCTGAAATTCTATAGTCCAGGCTGGCCTCAAACTCACAGAGATCCACCTGGCTCTGCCTCCTGAGTGCTGGGATTAAAGGTGTGCAGCACCACCACCCGGCCTTCCCCATTCTGTTTTGATCCCCTTTCTTTTTTCTGTTTTTAAAAAATGTTTTTGTGGCCGGGCAGAGGTGGTGCGTGCCTGTAATCCCAGCACTCGGGAGGCAGAGGCAGGTGGATCTCTGTGAGTTCAAGGCCAACCTGGTCTACAAAGTGAGTTCCAAAACAGCCCCAGAGCTGTTACACAAAGAAACCCTGTCTCTAAAAACAACAACAACAAAAACGTAACAAAATGCTCTTGTGTGTACAGTGTGTGTGTGTGTGTGTGTGTGTGTGTGTGTGTGTGTGGTCATGTGTGGTCATGTGTACTGATGTAGGCACATACCTGCCACAGTGTGCTTGTGGAGATCAGAGGAAGACCTCTGCTGTTGGTCCTGGCCTCACCCCTTGATCTCCTCCTCCCAGATCTCCATAGGGTGGGACTACAGGTGCGTGCTCACAAGCTTATTTGGTGAGCACTTCACCCACTGAACCACCTCCCTGGCCCTCAGTCCTCATTCTGTTATTCACATGTAAAAGCTTCCCAGTTTATTTATTCATTTGCTAGTTTTTTGTGTTATTTTATGAATATTCATTTGTGTGTGTGTTTGTAAGTACATGTGTGTAGGGATACCTGTGGAGGACAGATGGGAGGGTCAGATCTGGAGCTGGAGTTACAGGTGGTTGTGATCTTACAGGGTGGGTGCTGGGAACCGACTCAGGTCCGCTGTAATAGCGGCAAACACTCTTAGCCACGGAGCCTCCTCTCTAGCCAGCCCACATTTGCTAATTTTTGCATCCATTCATCTCTTCATTTATTGCAACCTTAGAGTTCCTGCTGTGAGTAGGTCATCATTGGGTGGATACAGTAACCACAAAGGCATCTACTTCTGACTGAGCACAGTTGTGTCAGGCTTTGTAACAGATCCTTTGCTTAAATCCTAACACCCCTGAGGGTGGGAGGTTGATGTTAGGAGATAGTCTCTCTGTGAACTCCAAGTGCTACTATGTCTTGCTCCCCAGTTCCTGGCTTGTTTTCCTTACTCTTTGTAACATCCATACGAAATAGAGAATGCCTTTTTGTGTGTGGATTGGGTTACTGTGGCTCAGTAAGTTAAACATCTTGCCCAGAGTCATGCACGTAAGGAAACATGAGAACAGAGCTGTGTCCTGGGCTGTATGGGGCTCATGCCAGTCTGCTGTCTTTCCTAGCATCCCATCTGTCTGTCTGTCTGTCTCTCTTTCCCCTCTCACTCCATGCTCACCACTTCAGCATGCTCTTTTTTGTAATCCTGCCTTGCAGCTTGCTCCTGTGTCTGCTGCTCTCTCCTGCATGCTTGATCCTCTCAGGCAGTCTTACTAGGCCACTCCACAGCTCAGGAGTGAGACTACTTCCTGCTGTCACTGGATTCGCTCACCTGTCCCTGCCTGTCCTTCTTCCTTCCTAGTGCATCTCAGTGTGTTTATTTATTCAATAAGTACTTGCCTTTCTGCACGGAGGGCAGTTGCATCATAAAGAGAAGTTGTGGACTCCCCCGCAGAAGGCTTTATAGTTTGACAGAAGACCCCAAGTGGGTACTTTATGTCTCTGTCCATTCTGTGTTCATAATTTACAGGGCTTCTATGTAACCTCAAACCAAACATAAAAGCTCCACAATTCAAGGCATAGTCAGATCATTTTTCCCCCAGTCCACCTTTCTCCTGCCTAATTTTGTATAATATTTATTGTCTATACCTTTGAAGATTTATATATACCTAGTATCCTGCTGAGTAATACTTCTTTGGAATGCTATAGTTTTAGTAATCCTTACCATGTTCTCTCTTATTTGAGTCTTGTGGTACTAAGGTAGTTGTGTCCTGTACTCCCATTTGGTAGAATAAACAGCTCTCAAGATGTAAAAAGATTTATTATTTTATTTATATATACAGACATATAAATAAAATATGTATATACATATTCATTGGCAAATTTAGAGATTAATTTTATTCTTCATTATGTGTATGGATGTGTGCCAGTGTGTGGGCATGTGCACATGCGTGCATGGGGAGGTCAGAGGAGCCAAACCTCCCCAGAGCTACCTGATGTGGGTGCTGGGAACCAGACCCAGGTCCTCTGCAAGAACTGGACATGCTCTTTACAGCTGAACCGCCTCTCTAATGCTTATTTTTATTTTAAAAAGGATTTATTTCATTTTAAAGTGTGTGTGTGTGTGTGTGTGTGTGTGTGTGTGTGTGTATACACGTGTGTACGTGAACGTAAGTGCAGGTTCCTGCAGAGGCCAGAGGCATCTCATCTTGAGCTGGAGTTATAGGTAGTTGGGAGTAGCACAGCATAGGTGCTGGGAACCAAACTCAGGTCCTCATCAAGAAGAGAAAATTCCTTTAACCACTGAGCCATCTTGCCAACCCCTGTCCTAAGTATTTTATTATTTTTTAAAAGTGTTATTTTATGTATATTTTTCTGTGTATATGTCTGCACCATGTGTGTACCATGCCCTTGGAAGTCATTAGATCCTCTAGGACTGGAACTAAAGACAGTTGAGAGCCTCTAAGCCTCTTTGTGGGTGCTGGGCTGAGCCCAGGTCCTCTGCAAGAGCAGCCAGTGGGCTTCATTGCCGAGACATCTCTCCAGCCCGTTTCTGTCCTACACATGGAACTGTCTGCTGAGCCCTCAAGTGATGTTTTGGAAATGTGTTCTGTAGACGGCAAATACCCTGAGTAGGTTAGTGTGATTGCCTGGGCCAGAATGGCCTGCCCTCCTGTGCGGTGGGGAATAGGAAGAGGAGGGCCATCTGGAGACTGCAGGGAAGCAGGGAGGGATGTCTACTGGGCAGAAGTGAAGATACAGAGAATGTGTGTTAGTTAGAACTGTAAGGCAGCACGTGATGGGTTTCAGTACGGTGTCTTCACATGTACTCATCACCTTCTTGGAGAACTGTTTGTGGCCTCTGGCCTCTGCATGGTCTTGGGTTAGTGGGCAGAGAGGCAGAAATGGCAGTTTTGTTGGTGAAGGAAGACAAGTATGTCGGGATCTAGATCCACATTACAGCCAGGGACTCAGTGGTCAGACCCAACGCTAACTTTGCTTACAGGGTAAGGACCCTGGTCTGCTGATTCCTAGTCATTGGCAGATGAGTAAATAAATGAGGTAATATGTGGAGACCTCACTAGAATGATTAGTTCCATTAAATTAACAGCATTTATTTTTAAATTATGGAGGTAATATAACATTGTTAAGGTATCCTGTGACATATACAACTATAAAAAAATAAATTAGCTTATCCTGGCAGTGGTGGCACATGCCTTTAATCCCTCAGGAGACAGGCAGGTGGATCTCTGTGAGTTTGAGGACAGCCAAGGCTACAGAAAGAAACTCTGTCTCCAAAACAAAACAAAAAAACAAAAAGCAATGCCATCAATCAGTCAATCAGTCAATCAATCAAATAAATCAGCTTGTTGGGTCTGACATGAGATAGGGACAGAGGTAGAGTAGCTCGGGCCCAAGGGGACAGTGAGGCACTTGGCTTTTGAAAACTGCCGTTAATAATCCATTTGAATGTGATATCTTGGGGATCAGAACCTGGCCTGACACAAGAAGCCGAAGAGAGTGAATGTGGGGACCTTTGCCACTGCAGAGCGTAGAGCTGTTCTTTACCAGCTTTCTCTGTGTGAGCTCGCCTCCATTGCTGCCCTCCTTTGCTGTTTACCTGGCCCAGTGGGAGACTGAATTCCAGACCCTAACCATGTGGATTTGGACCTGAGTCCAGATATTTCTGGGGAGGGTAACACAGAAAAGCAACGGAAAGTGTGTGTGTGTGTGTGTGTGTGTGTGTGTGTGTGTGTGTGTGTGTGTGTGTGTGTGGTGGGGGAGTTGTTCATGTGAAGGCTGTAGGCAGCAGATCATTTTGAAGTAGCATTTGATGCTTGGGGACCTGCTGAGCTCTCACATTTTAGGGGTGAAGGCAGTGATGGTGGGGGTACAGGGGAGAAAGAAGTGTCAGGACTGCTAGAGCAGTGTACTCCAGTGCTGAGGATTTGTGGGGGGACCCGTCCTTGGGTACTAGCTGGTCTTAACTGGCCCCGGTGAATCCGGGGAGCACTAGGACCCAGAGGCCAGCATGTTTCCTGACAGTCTAGAGCAGCACTAGCGCAGAGTGAGACTCATCAGCTGGCAAGCGGGGTTCAGTGTCTGGGCGCAGGAGCCCTTCCTTGGGCAGTGGTCCTCAGTCCCATCATTGCCCCTGCCCTGCCGAGGGAGCCCATGGATGGAGGGAGGTCTGTGCCTGGCGGCTTCTGAGCCGGTCCCTGCAGGCCCATCACCCTGACCCCTCCTGCCTAGGTTTTTGCCTTTTCTCTCTGTCTTTGGCTAGCTGGGGGAGGGGGGGAGTCCCGGTGAACAACATGGCCCAGAGCAAGAGGCACGGGTACAATCGGGTAAGTAGCCTCAATCAATGTGGGATGGCCTGGGAGGGCTGCCTGTGGGCATCACTGGTGTGGGGGCTGGGGAGAGAGGCTGGCCCTCAGCTGAGGCACTCACACGCTGGACCTCCAAGCAGCCTTCGGAGCTCTGATACTCGGAGGCTGGACAGGCCCCCCCCTCCCCTGAGTTGGACCCTAACTGGGACCCTCTAGGCTTGACCTCTGATTCCAGCTGGTCTTGAGGCTGGGGGTTTGTGAGGGGTCCAGTGTGTCTCTGACTGGGCTGTGGGTCAGAAGGCCTTGCGGTGAGGCCCTAGCCATATATGTGCTCTGCTGTCTGTCTGCTCTCTTCTGTCTGAGAGGAGATTTGTGTCCACCGAGACAGCCTCCTGGTTGGGAGAGGTGTGTTGGGAGGTGTGGGAGGGTCTTTTCCGAGTTTGTGTCCAGCCTCGATGTCACTGGTAGTTTCCTTCATTGTTAAGCCCATAGTGTCCACATTGTCCCAGGCATGATCTGAGGTCCCCACACCCCCAGGAGCTGTGTCCCCACCTTACTGGCTGGGCTTTTTGAGGAAGGGAATTAGCAAGTGACAGGATGGGACGTGTTTTGACTTCCCTGGCTCTGGCAGGGCTCCTTTCTGAAGCCAGCAATGCTGAGTATGGGGGGGGGTATCAAGAAGGACCCCCTGGATTCTTTAGACCCATGGGGTCACTTTTCCTTGCTTTATTTGTTTGCTGCAAGCTCTCTGGCTCATGGAACAGCTATTGCTAAAAATGGCTTAGGTGTGATTTTCCTCCGAATCCTGGTCTGATTTGGGACCTAATTTCATGTGTTCACTCGGCACGGATGTGTGAGAAGCCGGGAAGTTCCCAAGGACGGGTTTTTGTGTGTTCCCTTACCTGCCCGCGGGATGATGATGATGATGGTGATGATGATGGTGATGATGATGATGGAGCAGGGTCTGCAGACAGTTGAGGGGCTAATTTGAGGAACTTGGTTTGTTTGGCCTGTGTTTTCTTCTTGTGACAGCACGAACTGGGGAAGGTCTCCAGAGCCTGGGGGAGATAGAGCAGGACAAGGACCAGGAAGAGGGAGTGGATGGTGAATGAATAGGTGGAGTCAGCCATCCAGGACTGTCATGGTGCACATGTGGATGGAGTGAGACAGGGGCTGTGTCAGAAAGAGGGATGGTGACTTGGGGGGGGGAACTGGAAAAGGTTCAATCTGTGCCTGAAGAGAAGAAGTCTGGTTGGGTGTGTTGGTCTATGGCTGTGATCCCAGCATTCAGAAGGCTGAGGCAGGAGGATTGTAAGTTCCAGACCAGCCTAGGGTAATACCAACATTCTGTCTCAAAAGAACAATAACAAAAATTTTAAAGTGTGTGTGTGCATGCATGCACGGGCGCGCACGCACACACACGCACACACACACACACACACACACACACACACACGTAGAAGAAAATGGGTGGAGTGAGGTGGAGAATCCAGAGAAAGGCATTTGAATCCCCAGGAAGACAGGACAGTGGACAGGGCCACCACTGAGCCACAACTTTCTCAGCTCTGGTCCCTGAGACAGGGTTGTGGGGAACCTGGTCTGAATTGAGCTGTTTGCTTGTTCTTGCTTCCTCTGCCTGGGGGCAGTACACCCAAGCAGCAGCCATATGGTGACGTTCAAAGATCTACCAAGGAATCCTGATTTGTTATACAATTAAAATCTTAAGAATTCTAGGAGATTCTAAAGGATTTTGGAATATCTTTTAAATTCATTTTTATTTTTAAAGATTGTTGTTACTGCTCATTGTTGTGACATTTTTCCCCTTGAGGTTCGTCTCACTTTAGACTATATTGAACTGGAACTCACCCATGTAGTTCAGGCTAGCCCCAGCTCATGATAACCCTTTCTGAGCTTCTTAAGTGCTGGGATTACATGTGTGAGCCATCAAAACAAGCTGTTTTTCTTAAAACAAGGTCTCATTACGTAGCCCAGGCTGGCCTTTAATTTATTATATATAGCCCGGGTTGGCCTCAAACTCATGGCTATCCTCCTGCCTCAGACTCCTGGGTGTTGAGATCCTAGGTGTAAGCCACTATACCTGACTTTGGGGAAATTTTGGACATGTCACTGATGTTTTTCAAAGGGCAATTTGTGGACTTACTTCACCCTAAGAATTATTAGAATTTTCTCAAGGGCCTGCCTTGAGAAAATCCCTCCCAGGGTCCTGGGGTTATCTGAGGGAAAGGAATCTATGTACACCATGCTCTTATGTCCATGAACTTTATTTCTCTAAGAGTTCTGTCTACAGCCTCAGTTCCATCCTGACACTCAGTTCCTCTCTGTCCCTCTTTCTGTCCCTCACAGCCCTAGTGATAGCTAAGCTCCTGGGCTTTCCATCTCATCTTTGTCCCCGTTCCTTCGTCCTCCATCTTTCTTTCCTTGCTCCAATCTGCCTTACCACCTACAGAATCTCTGCCTTTTTCTCTTCTCTCCTGCCATGGGCTCTGTCTACCATCTACAGGAACTGCCTTGTCCTTTCTCTCCCGGCCTGAATCTCTATAGTATATATTCTTGCAGCCCACTGCAGAGCATGGCGTTTGAGGAGATGACTTGTGGTATTTCCTCAGTCCAGGATCGCGTCTCCAGCCTCTGACTGTGTATGTCTGCAATGTCTATTTTCAGACTCCGAGTGCCAGCAGGATGAGTGCGGAAGCAGGTGCCCGGCCCCTGCGGGTAGGCTCCCGTGTAGAAGTGATTGGAAAAGGCCACCGAGGCACTGTGGCCTATGTTGGAGCCACACTCTTTGCCACTGGCAAATGGGTGGGCGTGATCCTGGATGAAGCAAAAGGCAAGAACGATGGCACTGTCCAGGGAAGGAAGTATTTCACATGTGATGAAGGCCATGGCATCTTCGTACGCCAGTCCCAGGTAACTCACCGTGCATGTGTGTTTGTGTGTTTCTATGCACACACATACCCGCACGTACATCTATCTGTTTCTTGTGACACTAGCATATAGGTACTCCATTTTCCTGGGTGGGACACAAGGCTGTGGCTGGGAGAAAGGGAAGCCATCCCGTACTTGGGCTTGCTTGGGAGCTCAGAAGGGACCCATAGTACAGGCATTCTTGATCTGACTGCAGTGTCTGGTCTTTGGCTTTAGATCCAAGTATTTGAAGATGGAGCAGATACTACTTCCCCAGAGACTCCCGACTCTTCTGCTTCAAAGGTCCTCAAGAGAGGTACTAGCTACACACTGAAGCTGCAGCTTCCCATCCACGTGTTCCACCCATCTGCTACCAACAGGGCGTCAGCTCTGTGCTTCCCCGTTCTGTTCTCCCATCCCACTGAGGGGGTCTTTCCCCTCGCCCTCTGTGTAAATGTACTTTGTTGCTGTTTGCTTTCTACAGAGGGAGCGGATGCAGCTGCAAAGACCAGTAGACTGGTGAGTGGTTTGGGATGGAGGGAGACCTGGGGCTAGGCCGCTCAGAGCGGTAGATGGGTTGGAACTGAACTAGCTGCGTAACCTCTTCAAAAAGGACATTTTCTGGGTATGAGTTGCTCCATCGGGACTAGAATAAAGGTGTCAGGAAAAAGTGGTAGGGTCAAATAGGATTGAGCTGAGGGAGATTGGAAGGACAGGCCTAACCCGGTAGTGTAGCCAGCTTCCTGCCTCTGGTCTCCAAAGATGCCAAGACCTGAGGTTTAGGGCAGGGTCAGGTGGAGTGTAGCGGAAGAAGGAACCCCTCTGCTCACAAGTGTTATAAGATGCATACAGAGCCCTTTCCAGCTCCGTTGCCTCTCCTCTGCAGAGGGTTGGGAGTGGCCCTCCGGCTTCTCTGAGCTGGGGTGAACATCCTAGAAGCTGGCCCTTGAGGGACCCCTTCTTTGCCCAGGGCCTGAAGCTTGCCCGAATTCCTCAGCCCTTGCCTGTGCTCACCTCAGTTGGTATTAACAGCCGTGCACAGGATGTCTGGCCAGCAGTCTGTTCTCTAACTCTACCCTTTCCTGCTCCTCACGCAGCGGGGACTGAAGCCTAAGAAGGTGGTGTGTTTACTATTTGTGTTTGGGTGGGTGGGTGGGTGGGCTATGAGCCCATCCTGCTCTCCTGCATGCTCCCCATCCCCAGTGTGCATGCATGTGGGCAACCGTGGGGCTGGGATGGCTAGAGGAAATGGCAGCTTGTCCTCCCAAGTGCCTTTGAGGAGAACAAGGACATCAGGTTCGGGGACCAGGCCAGGGCCGCACTCACTAGAGACAGTTTTCCCCTGCTCTAGACCTCCAGTTAGAGACTCCAGGTGCCCGATGGCAAAGCACAGTGTCTGGTTCCAGTGAGTTCTTACGTAGCCAGACTTAGGGGGGATGGCTGGGCATATTGGAGGAGCTGGGGAGAGCACCAGATGTAGACTGTTGTGCAAGGAGGAGGGGTCAGACCGCTGAAGAGCAGTCTGTCTGCCTTTGAATCAGTGCTGCCACAGTACCCGCCTTGCTCTGCCAGTGCCTTTCACTGACCCCTCATCTAGTCCGTGTCTGGGCCCTCACTTCACCCCAGGGTCTTGACCATGCCCCACTCCCCCAGACTTTTCTTTAGGTCTTTTGAGAGGGTCTCATTTTGTAGCTCATACTAGTCTGGAAGTCACTATGTAGACCAGGCTAGCCTAGACCTTGTGGCAGACCTCCTGCCTCAGCCTCTTTAGTTCTGGGATCCCATGTGGACACCACCATGCCCAGCTCCTCTCCATGGACTTTTAAACACTTCATTTGCTGCCATGACCACTTCCTCACACCAGCCCTTGCCTTGGGCCTCTGCCCAAGTTCTTCCTGCCCTGCATGTGCCTGTCTGAGCCGCGTGTGCAGTACTGTGAGCTCCTTGTCGTCAGGCTGCCTCAGGCCTTTCTGACGTTGCACGGGAAGCTTCTGGACTGGGACGGTGGGAAGGGAGAAGAGAGCACCTTTTCAACTCCTGGTGGGCCTCAAAAGGACTTGGGAGTCTCACCATGGTAGAGGCCACATGCTAGTACTTGTTCTTGATCCTGGGTCCTGGGTCCTGGCAGGAATAGGACTCTAAGGCAGATAATGCTGTAAAGAAAGAATGCTGGGCACATTCCAGATGCTTCTTCTCCCTTGATTTCTGTCTTGTGGTGGGTGCTCCAGTTTCAGGTCAGGTCCCTGACTAGAGAAGAGCATGGCGCTGCTGCAGTGTAAGTGAGACTGGGAGAGTTGTGGCTGCAGGCTGACATGACCCTGGTGGGGTGTGAGCAGTGCCCATGTCCTGGTGATGTGTGACATCACAGCCTCAACTGCTTATGCGAAAAACTGTCGGCTGCTGGGTGTCCCTGCTCTCTCCAGTCCTACACCCAGCTGGTTCAGTTAAAGCAGATCGGTTAGCCAGAGTTGCCCCTGGCGTCCCACACAGAACAGGGAAGTAGATCCAGATCAGAAACCAGTGTATGTGTGTTTATGTGGATGGGTGTTGTGCTCCCATGTCTGAGCAGTGCCTGAAGAGGGTGATGGATGCCCTGGGACTGGAGTTACAGATTGTTGTGAGCCACCAAGTGAGTGCTTGGAATTCAAACTGAATCCTCTGTATGAGCAGCCAAGGCTCTTTAACCTCTGAACCATTAGCTCCCAAAACCAGTGTTTTGAGAGGGAGGCAGGACAGAACATGGGTGCCTCTAAAAATACCTTCCCTCTCTAGAAAGCTTTAGACACAGGCGTTCATCTCTGGATAGCTTGGAGAGGTGAGGGAAGAGCCCAACACTGTTATTAGAGCTGTTGCTGCTGCCAGTGGCATGTCCCAGGACTCCCTAATCACTGTGTACTCTTCAGAGCTGGAGCTGGGTGCTGGAGGGGTGCTCTGACTATGTGTTCCTGATAAGAGACGTTTGTGTAAGAGACGAGGACCTGATGAGGTTGTCAGAGGCCAGAATTAATTATGAGAAGTTAATGGAGCTGATAGGCCCACTGTTCCTGCCCACAAATTCCCTGGCTCCATAAGGTACCATTTCTGCAACGGCCACTGGCCCAGCTTTTTGAAGCAAAGTCTTGGAGGTGGAGGGGAAGAAGAGGGCGGAGCTAGAACCTTGTGTTTGATGGGGAGGAAGGTCAGCTTTGCGCAGGATTTAGTTCCATCCGGAGGAGGAGGAGCCACCGGGTTCTGGGTGGTTGCTAGGTGACCTAGGAGTGGTAGCTCCACCCCCATGGAGCCGAGGAGGGTGGGTGCATGACGTCAGGTGGAGCTGCTGCTGCTGCTGCTGCTGCTGCGGCCACTGAGGCTGCCATCAGCTTAAGCTGGCGACCTGGGCCAAGCAAGGCTCCCGAGCCTGCCGGAACCTGCCGGAGCTCGCAATCGTCTGCTATCTTGCTGCGCACCTGCCAGGGCCTCCGTGTCACCACAGCAGCCTTTTGCGGCCCGGAGGCTGAGGCTGCATTGTTGGGATTTGATGCACTAATCTCCTGTCTCCGCCGCCTTTCCCTCCCTCCCTTCGTCCGTCTTTCCTCCCTGTTTGTCTGCCCTCCTCTGTCCACCCTCTCTCTCCTCTTCCTTGCATTCTGTGGTTTTCCGCAATGATGAGACAGGCACCGACAGCCCGAAAGGTACTCTTGCTTGCTCTGGTCCTGCTGCCGGGTTGCCAGGGCGATGGAATCAGGCTGCTGGGGTGGGGGCAGGGGCTGATTGACTTCATCAGTGTACCTGGCTGGGGGAGGAGGGTAAAGATGAAGGGGAGGGGGCAGGGAGAGGTGTGTGCCACTACTGTGCCCCACCCCTGGACATCTGTTTCTTGATCTACTTGCTTTGGGCTCAGATTGAGTCTTTCCCAGGCCTTATACCCAGTGGTCTCACAGGCCTGGGCTTCAGGCGGTCGTTACTGCAGGCACACTTGGGAGGGTTTCCTGGGGTCCAGCCTGAGGCAGCAGGCTGGGTGTATCAGTGCTTGAAGCAGGCCTACTTACCAGCTTTTGCTTGTTCTCCCAACATCCGCCTCCCCAGAGTTTTTGCTAGGGAGTTAGTCAGGGTAGAACGGGGACCCACGGCTGTGGTGAATTAGTCCTGACTAGAGGGTGGACATTGGTCTTCTTGGACTTAATGTCTGCTGAAAACAGTTCAAGCAGAATCTTGTCTCTGCGAGAGCCCTGAGGCACAGCCAGCAAGCCTCTGGGAGTTGGGGCTAATTGCCCCTTTGCCACTCCGAAATACCCCAAAGGCCTCCTGGGTTGCTTCTGGAAGATGGATCCTGAGTGCTCTGCCCACCCCCACTGCTCTCCTCCAGCTGGGAGGGTTACTTTGCTGAGCTGTGGGCTTTTACTGATGCGGTATTTGGAGTCCTGACACCTGAGCCCTCTGCCTTAGGGATGGGGCCTGCTGCAAGACCAGGACCTGAGGGGCGGGGACACACACACACACACACACACACACACACACACACACACACACACGCACACATAAGATGATAGCCTTGTTCTGCCTTTGGGATCTGAGTTCCCGTTTCTGAGTGTATCATGGGCCGGGTCCTGGGGTGTCCTCTCTAGAGTCTAGCACTTGATGGAAGAGGCTGATTTGGGACGGTCCTTGGGAGTGGTGTCTGGGCGGGGCCTCTAGGCTGGAGTGGGAGATCCCTCACAGAAGGACAGTCTCTGGAGACCTTCCTGCCAGCTGCTGCCTTTGCTGTGCTGTGGCTCAGCGTAGGGGCAGGACTTGTGGGATCTGCAGGGTATCTGAAGGGGTGAGGCCTGCAGGCTTGGTTAAAATGAGTGCAGGACAGGGCAGCGGGAGCTGGGGGTTCCTGGAGTAGGTGGGTGACTCCTGAGGGAGGCAGTGGGAGGGGTTGGTGGGGCTAGCTCCGTCTGCTGCTGCTGCCGCTCTCATTGCTGCTTCTGTCCTCCTGCCATGGCCCTCTCTTTCCTGACTCCTTCTCTTCTGGCTCCTGTTGCCTGTCCAGACCACAACTCGGCGGCCCAAGGTGAGAACAAGCAGGTCTCCGTAAGCCACTGCCGAATGCACACACGTTTCGGGCATGTGCATGTATGTGGCCATGCATGCTAGCAAGTAAATGTTGGTTACAGTGTACGTAGGGTTCTCTTTGAGGCTGGTAACTGGACCCTCCTGGGGAAATGATTGCTCATCTTTTTTTAAGGTTTATTTTTATTTTATGTGTATGAATGTTTATGTATGTATGTATGTATACCATATGTGTGCCCTCAGAGAGGGTGTCAGATCTGCTGGGAGTTGTCATGTGAGGGCTGGGAATCAAACCTGGGTCCTCTGGGAGAGCAGCTAGAACTCTCTTAACTGCTGAGCCATCTTTACAGCCCTGGCAACTTCTAATCCTTAAGAGGCCATCGTAGCCAGTAGATTGAGTAGGAAGAGCAGAAAGAGGCTACAGCTAATCAGGACAGGCTTTGACATCTTTAAAGGGTGAGATTAGAAGAGGTGAGGATCTTGGCAGTGCACAGTATCTGAGTGAGGGGGTGAGTGTCTGAAGACCTGGGGTGGGAGTATTTGTGGGTACTCTGTGGTTTCTACATGTCTGCTCACCAGGGGAACTTTGGGGTTCAGCATTGCCAGAGCAGCACTGTCTACCACTGTTCTACTTCCTGGAAGCTAGCCAGCTCCCCACTCCAGGGTACAGGGGCCTGGATACTGTTACTTAACTAGAACTTTGTCCTGGGGAGGAAGTACAGGGGTACACTCTACTTGCCTTGTTTCCAGGGTAGTCTATCTACAGTTCCCAACTCAGCCCAGTAGCCTCTAGGATCCCTTGGCGTAGACCAAAGGAGTGGTACTCAGCCGACTCCCAGACTAGGTAGCACTTACCAGGGAGCTGCTTGACACCACATTTTGTTCCAGCCCTCTGAGAACGCGACAATTGAGAACAACCTCTAATCTGTTCTTCGCTTCTGGGAATGACATTGAGGCTCTTTTTCTCTGCTGGGGGAGTTGGACATGGGCCCAGCACAAGGATGGGAATGGGAGTATTAAGAAGTTGCTAGAATGATCACGTGTGAGGTCCAGAGGGGAGTTCTGGGGAGTAAGAGCCTGCTCTGAAGGTTAATGGCAGAGCGAGGAGAGTGTGGACACATTGCCAAGGGAGGAACTTACAATCTTCTGCCCCCCATCCATCCCGCCCTCCTCTTCCCTGCTGTCCTTTGTCCTGTGCCTCTGGACTCTCACTGTCCGTCCCTCCGCATCTGTGGTCTCATTGTGTCTTCTTCTCCGCTGTGTCTTCTGACTCCTCTACTCCATCCCCTGCTCTGCCTCTTCTTCTGCATCCCATGTTCTGTTCCCTCTGTGGCCTTGTCCTCTTACAGCCGACTCGCCCAGCCAGTACTGGGGTGTCAGGGGCCAGTAGCTCCCTGGGCCCCTCTGGATCAGCATCAGCCGGTGAACTGAGCAGCAGTGAGCCCAGCACCCCAGCCCAGACTCCGCTGGCAGCGCCTATTATCCCCACGCCAGCCCTCACCTCTCCTGGAGCAGCACCCCCACTTCCTTCTCCCTCTAAGGTAAGGGCGGAATCAAGGTGCCAAGGGCCTGTGACCCCTGTTCAGGTGTTAGAAGCATCCCCAGGGTTGGGGATGGCCTGGAATCAGAAAGCAGTAGTAGACACATAGCATGTGGCTCTCACTCTTGGCTGGGCTGTCCTTTCCTGCCTGCCTTTTTACCTACTCCATAATAGCGTGCCACGTCGGCCTCTTAGATGTCTCTGTGCCACTGGCTCTTGATGGTCAGTCCAGGAGATGTTTGCCTACATTCTTGTCTTGGCTACAGCTCCGTTTTGTTAGGGTAGGGCAGGGACTGTGCACAAACCACCGACCTCCTCTTGGCAGGAGGAGGAAGGGCTGAGGGCCCAGGTGCGGGACCTGGAGGAGAAACTGGAGACTCTGCGTCTGAAACGGTCAGAAGACAAGGCGAAGCTGAAAGAGCTGGAGAAGCATAAGATCCAGCTGGAGCAAGTGCAGGAATGGAAGAGCAAGATGCAGGAGCAGCAGGCAGACCTGCAGCGGCGCCTCAAAGAGGCGCGGAAGGTGGGTCTTGGGATGAAGCTGGAGCCGGGGAGGTGAGGGGCCAGGCTGCGGTGTAGGGTGCCTTGGGAGAGAGGGCAGCATGGGACTCAACTCGGCTCCGGCTCTGCCTACCTCCAACCTCCAGGAAGCCAAGGAGGCGCTGGAGGCAAAGGAGCGCTACATGGAGGAGATGGCAGACACAGCTGATGCCATTGAGATGGCCACTCTGGACAAGGAGATGGCTGAAGAGCGGGCTGAGTCCCTGCAGCAGGAGGTGGAGGCGCTGAAGGAACGTGTGGATGAGCTCACCACAGACTTGGAGATCCTCAAGGCTGAGATTGAAGAGAAAGGTAAGGGACCAGGAACAGTGGGGGCCAGCTGGTGGAGTAGGACCAGCATGAACACTCTGCTGCCCTCACAGGCTCAGACGGGGCTGCATCAAGCTACCAGCTCAAGCAGCTGGAAGAGCAGAATGCCCGCCTAAAGGACGCCCTGGTGAGGTAGGCCTCCCTCTGGCCCTCTCCTACCCGAGTGTCCGAGTACTCCTTACCTGTGATTGACACGTCTTTCCACCATCTCTCTCTCCTCTCCGGCTCCCTCCCTTGCCCCTTCCACTTCTCCACAGGATGCGAGATCTCTCCTCCTCAGAGAAGCAGGAGCATGTGAAGCTCCAGAAGCTCATGGAGAAGAAGAACCAGGAGCTGGAGGTTGTGAGGCAGCAGCGAGAGCGTCTTCAGGAGGAGCTGAGCCAGGCGGAGAGCACCATCGATGAGCTTAAGGAGCAGGTCTGAGCGCATCCCTCCCCAGGCCCCTGGACGACGCTCCACTGCCCTCCCCCTCCAGCCCTCCAGCAGCAGCACTTCTCCCTGTCCGTTACCTTTAACACAGGTCGACGCTGCGCTGGGTGCCGAGGAGATGGTGGAGATGCTGACTGACCGGAACCTGAATCTAGAAGAGAAAGTTCGGGAACTGCGGGAGACTGTGGGGGATTTGGTAAGAGAAGAGCAGATCCCTGACTTCTGACCCTGGTGGAGAGTATTGGGAAGGGACCTTCTGAGAGAGATTGACATCAGACGCTTGAGCAGGGGTTGTGGTAAGGGAAACATGTGGCCCTGCCATCCTGACTGCCCGTGCCCTCTCCCAACTCTGTGGCATCCAGGAAGCAATGAACGAGATGAATGACGAGCTGCAGGAGAATGCGCGTGAGACAGAGTTGGAGCTCCGTGAGCAGCTGGACATGGCAGGGGCCCGAGTTCGGGAGGCCCAGAAGCGTGTGGAAGCAGCCCAGGAGACAGTTGCTGACTACCAGCAGACCATCAAGAAGTACCGCCAGTTGACCGCACACCTGCAGGTGCCTGCTCTGCCCCTGCTCACGATGATCGATGATTGTGCTCGGCTCCCAGGACCCACTGTGCTTCACTGTCTGTCCCCAGGATGTCAACCGGGAGCTGACGAACCAGCAGGAAGCGTCTGTGGAGAGACAGCAGCAACCACCTCCCGAGACTTTTGATTTCAAAATCAAGTTTGCCGAGACCAAGGCTCATGCCAAGGTCAGCAAAGTGGGCCCCCTGAAGTCAGGGGTGTCAGAGAGCCCGGCCTGGGGGTTAGCAGTGGGCTGACATGGTGTGGGTTCTGGACTCAGGGTGCTTTGGGTGATAGTTGTGGAAGAATTCTGGCCTGGGCTCATCCGAGAGACAAAGGCCCTGGTGAAGCAAGTCGTGGTTCTGCAGCTCTCCCTTCGAGCTGAGCCCTCCTCTCTGTCCACCCCACAGGCCATTGAGATGGAGTTGAGACAGATGGAGGTGGCTCAGGCCAACCGGCACATGTCTCTGCTGACGGCCTTCATGCCTGACAGCTTCCTCCGGCCAGGCGGAGACCATGACTGTGTCCTGGTGCTGCTGCTCATGCCCCGCCTCATATGCAAGGTAAGGCCAGTCAGTCGCATGTGCAGCAAGCAGTTAAACTTGGTGTGAGCCAGGCATTGAGGATGGGAAAGGAAGGCAGCAGGCACCATCTGCCCACAGAGCTCACGAGGTAGCAGAGGTATGCTCAGGAAGCAAGGTCTCAGTGAATCCAGAGCCAGCTGCCACATTGGGCTTCTGTGCATTCCGTCCACCTTGTGTGTGTACAATTATTTTCTCATTGTTTCCTGAAGAATCCAATGTAGCCGTGGCACCACTTAGCTTGTGTTGGGTATTATCAGTAACCTAGAGGTGGTTTAATGTATACAGGAGTGTGCACATGTTGACATGCAGCTCCTCTGATTTTACATGAGGTACTCAAACATTGATTGTTAGTGTATACAGGAGGGTCTGGAAGCAGTCCCCTCCAGATAGGAGCAACTGTCCAGGAAAGAGAAGTAGCCTTGTGAGAGGCAGTTGCAGGTCCGTTTTGGGCGAAGGTGAAGGTTACTGAAGGAATAACATTTAAACTAGACCAGAAGTAACCAGGAGTTAGCTAGGGGCTAAATGGCAGATTTTGAGCACAGCAGCTTTATGTCACATGGTTCTACTGCCCTCCAGTCTCTTGGCTATCCGTAAGCTTCTGGCATCATGACCCTGCTCCTCTGTGAACCTCCTGCCAGCCTGAGAGCTGTTTCTGCTTCTCTTCCATGTGTCTCCATACCCTGCACATAGTTGTTTAGCTGTGTCCGGGGTTCCTGGGTCTGTGTTCTTCGTCCTCTTCTCCCAGTTCCAGGACCCTGATCTTCCTTCCTACAGGCAGAGCTCATCCGGAAGCAGGCCCAGGAGAAGTTTGACCTAAGCGAGAACTGTTCTGAGCGGCCTGGGCTCCGAGGAGCTGCTGGGGAGCAGCTGAGCTTTGCTGCGGGCCTGGTGTACTCGCTGAGTCTGCTGCAGGCCACGCTGCACCGTTATGAGCAGTAAGAGACGCCTCATCCTCCCTTGCGCCATGGTCCAGGATTGGCCAGGACAGAGCTAGTGTCTGGAGACCTTGGCCTCACAGAGCCCTTCTCTGGTCTTTAGTGCCCTCTCTCAGTGCAATGTGGACGTGTATAAGAAGGTGGGCAGCCTCTACCCTGAGATGAGTGCCCACGAACGCTCCTTAGATTTCCTCATTGAGCTGCTGCACAAGGATCAGCTGGACGAGACTGTCAACGTGGAGCCCCTCACCAAGGCCATCAAGTATTACCAGGTCCGGGGCCAGAATTCAGGCTTGGGGAAGCGGCAGGGCAGGAGGAGACGTCTAACTAAAGGGAGTTACTGCCAGGGTATGCAAGGTTCTGTGTCTGTAGTTGGCTGCTTGAGACCTAGTTTGCTCTGCTTTTTTTTTTTTTTTTTAATTGTTGTTTGGGGTAGTTTGTTGTTGTTGGAGGAGATAGGCCTAGTTTTTTGTTTTATTCTTTTGAGACTGGGTCTCATGTAACCTAGGCTGGCCTTAAACTTGCTATGTAGCCAGTGATAACCTTGAACTCCTGATCCTCCTGCCTGCATCCCAAATGCTGGGATAATAGGTCTGTGCCATCATGTCTGGATTAAAAAAAAAAAAAAAAAAAAAAAGATGTGTGTGTGTGTGTAGTGTATGTGCACTCGTGTATGTGTGTCTGCGTGCCAGTGTCCATGTAGAGGTCACATAGGTCAGCACGAGGAAGTTAACTCTTTCCTCCCACCTTGTGGGTCTTGAGGATTGAGCTCTGGTTGCTTGGCTTGTGAGCAGGTCTCTTTCCTGCTTAGCTATCTCACTGTCATTTTTTTATAAGACAGCGTCTCCCTGTAGCTCAGGCTGGCCTTGACCTCTGATGCTTCTGTGTGCCTCCCCAGTGCTAGGATCATGGGCCCACACCACCAATCCCAGTTCTCATTTGCTCTGATGTGAACTTGCCTTGGGGTGCGGCTGCCTGGAGGTTAGTTTGGGAAGAGGACAGTCTCTGGGCCCTTGCCCTTCTGTGGGCTAAAGGCTCTCTCTGTGTCGCTCCTTCTTAGCATCTGTACAGCATCCACCTTGCTGAACAGCCCGAGGATTCCACCATGCAGCTGGCTGACCACATCAAGGTGACGTGTGTAGATCATGACTAAGGTTGCTGTAGGGATGAGGGAAGGATGTCGGGTCAGAGGTCAGCGGCGGTAGAGGACCCCTGTGTGTGTACAGTCATCAGAGGGTGGGACTTCTTAGAGAGGATGATGGGACAGAAGAGCTCACGTTAGGGGCTAAGACCATGTGTTTGTTTCTGCACAGTTCACCCAGAGTGCCCTGGACTGTATGAGCGTGGAGGTGGGGCGACTGCGTGCCTTCCTGCAGGTGAGGCTCATCTAGATCTGAGGGCTTCTTTCTGCGCTTCCCCCACTTCCCTGGTGCTGACTTGGCTCTGCCTGTGACCTTTTCCTGTGTAGGGTGGGCAGGAGGCAACAGATATCGCCCTTCTTCTCCGAGACCTGGAAACGTCTTGCAGTGACATCCGCCAGTTCTGCAAGAAGATCCGTAGGCGAATGCCGGGGACAGATGCTCCTGGGATCCCGGCAGCCCTGGCCTTCGGATCACAGGTTTAGGGCTGAGATTGTGAGGGAAGGAAGCTTAGCAGAAACGGGAGGGCCTCTCACATAAAGCTCTGGATCTGTCAGCGGACTCAGTTGGGAAGCTAGGAACTCTAATGCTGGAGCAGGTGGACTCTTGACTCTAGCCCGTCACGCAGGTATCCGACACGCTCCTCGACGGCAGGAAGCACTTGACGTGGGTGGTGGCTGTTCTGCAGGAGGTAGCAGCTGCTGCCGCCCAGCTTATCGCCCCGCTGGCAGAGAATGAAGGGCTGCCTGTGGCGGCCCTGGAGGAGCTGGCTTTCAAAGCAAGCGAGCAGGTTGGCCTGGAACCTTGGGCTGTGGGGTTTGAGGGGGCAGTGGCCATCGCGGCCCTTCCACACTTGCCCTTGGCTCCGCAGATCTACGGGAGCCCCTCCAGCAGCCCCTATGAGTGTCTGCGCCAGTCATGTACCATCCTCATCAGCACCATGAACAAGCTGGCCACAGCCATGCAGGAGGGCGAGTACGATGCAGAGCGGCCACCCAGCAAGGTGGGGGTTTCTGGGGACCCAGGGGCCTGCAGAGGTGCAACTTGCAGAGCTGCCCTGGTTGTGGAGGGTGAGGAGTCTGGAGGGAGGAGCATCCTGTGACTGGATGTCTCTGAAAGCAGGGCACTGATGATCCCTTCCTCGGCCTCCAGCCTCTGACCACCCTGTCTTTTAGCCTCCTCCGGTTGAACTTCGGGCTGCAGCCCTGCGTGCGGAGATCACAGATGCTGAAGGTCTGGGCTTGAAGCTTGAAGACCGAGAGACGGTTATCAAGGAGTTAAAGAAGTCGCTTAAGATTAAGGTGCGGAGGGCTGGAGAGATGGACTGTGGTTAAGAGCACTGGCTGCTCTCGAAGGGATCCTGATATGATTCCCAGCACCCACAGGGTGGCTCATAACCACCTTTAACTCTCGTCTTAGGGGATCCAGTGCCCTCTTCCAGCCTCTGAGGGCACCAGGTACACACATGGTACACAGACATACATGTAGTCAAAACACCCATACACATAACACTAAGTAATTAAGAAATTAAGATGAAGCCTGGGAGGTATAGCAGGACTGGGCAGCAGCAGGTGCTGGCAGTGGGGATCAGTGTGGTGTGGGAGTCAAGGAAAGAAGTGGAGCCTGCAGCTAGGGGTCATCAGGGAGGGAGCCCCACGTCCCATAGCATGACCCAGTCGTGGGGCTCTGGGGAGGGTGTGGGGAACTAGAAGTGTTACCTCGTCCAGGGGGAGGAGCTGAGTGAGGCCAATGTGCGGCTGAGCCTCTTGGAGAAGAAGCTGGACAGCGCTGCCAAGGATGCAGACGAGCGCATCGAGAAAGTCCAGACTCGGCTGGAGGAGACTCAGACCCTGCTGCGGAAGAAGGAGAAGTCAGGCACCATCCCTGGGGCCCAGAATCCTCCACGCTGTCTTCTGTCGGCCGCCCTCTGTTGCTAGTGACTCCTTTGTCCTTGGAGTCTGCTACCCACTTTTCCTTCCCCAGTGTGCTCCACTGCATTGCTCTGACTGTAGCTGGGGCCTGCTGTCAGGGTGGAAGGAAAGTCCTGTGGGGCTGTGAGGAAGGGACAGGCCCGAGCCCAGGTTCTCTTTCACAGAGACTTCGAGGAGACCATGGATGCGCTCCAGGCTGACATCGACCAGCTGGAGGCAGAGAAGGCCGAGCTAAAGCAGAGGCTGAGCAGCCAGTCCAAGCGCACAATTGAGGGGCTCCGGGGCCCCCCTCCCTCAGGCATCGCTACCCTGGTCTCTGGCATTGCTGGTGGTGAGTACAGTGGCTCAGAGGAGACTGACAGTCCTCTCTCGTGGCCTCAGTTTGACTTCAGGCGCCTCTACCCTAGGTCTTCAGCCAAGAACGCACTTGCCCAGCTCCACTCTGCCTGCTCTCTCCATGTTTTCATTTGCTGTGAAGAGGCGTTTAGAGAGCCGCTGAGTAACATAGCATGTTAGCAAGACTGTCAGTGAAGTCAGAGTAGCGACTGAGTTAGGCTCTAGAAGCTGTCCCTTTGGATCTGCCATCTGGCCTTTCCATCTCTGCCATATTCAAGACAGGCCGGGTTACACTGCTGGAGTGTCTAGCCTTGCCTGAGGCCAGTGTCTGGTGGTCCCTCAGCGTGCCTGCTCCATTACCTCGTGGGTCTCCATGGCATATTCCTCCAGTTTTGCTCATGGCTTCTGTTCTGACCTTTAGCCTCTTAGTATGGTCAGCAAGCCTCATGTGGAGTCTCCTGTCTTCCAGGATGTTTCCCAGGCCCTGGGTAAGGCAGAGGCCGCTGCCTCTTGGTTCTCTTTCTCCTTCAGTTCTGTGCTTGACCTCTTCACCCCCAGAGGACAATCTCTTGGCCCCATAATTAAACCCCAGAGTCTCTGGGCTTTCTACCTGCTCACCTCACCTGTCATAGATACAACCTGATGCAGGGAAGTGACCAAGTACCTTTGTGACATTTTACACCCACAGCTCCGTGTTCTTTGGGAGAGAATCTTTAGACTCACCATTTTGTGTTGTTCTAGTATAGGCTCTTAAACAAATTCTGCTTCTAAGTTAATGAAACACCCCATCAGAAAAGGTCATTTGCCTGGGAGCAAGGCAGAGTGCCTGTGTCTTCTCCCTGAGCTCTGCAGCTGGCGAGCACACGGGGTGCAGAGGTGCAGCCTCTGGAGCGTGCCCCATGCCGCTGCTCTTGGAGAGAAGCAGGAGGCAGGAACCTCACGCCCAAGGGCTTCCTGCACTGCACTCACGGCCCGTTCTCTCTCGGTGTGCACTGACTCGGGCCTCGTCCACCTTTGCTCTCTCACACTCCGCTCTCACCCCAAGGCAGAGGCAGGCTCTTAGAGAGGAGGTTTTGGCCATGAGGAAAGGGTCTTGTGCATGTCATGTCCAGAGTCCTTTGTTTCGTCCTGCACTCCCATATCGTCTAACCCCCCCTCTCTCTTTCTGCTCCCCCACGGGCTTTCCTGCACACAGAAGAACAGCAGCGAGGTAGAGACTCCCTCTCCCCCCACCCGGCTGGGGTTTCCCAAGGCCACTGGGACTGGGGACAGCATGAGGCTTCTCTCCCTGAGCCTTCAGAAGTTGGGGAGGGAGGGAAGAAAAGGGAGGAGACAAGTTTTCAACCTCTGCAGCAGCCAGGGCTGATGACATCCTGTGTGATCTTCACAGGGGCCACTCCTGGGCAGGCTCCAGGCGCCTTGCCAGGCCCGGGGCTGGTGAAGGACTCGCCACTGCTGCTTCAGCAGATCTCTGCCATGAGGCTGCACATCTCTCAGCTCCAGCATGAGAACAGCATCCTCAAAGTAAGGCAATCATGGGGAACACGGGGCTGGAGCTTGGAGCATGTCTGCCCATTGATGGGTAGCAGAGGCTACCTCCCACCTCTTGCCACTCCTTCTGTGCCCTCCCACATCCTGACAGGGAGCCCAGATGAAGGCGTCATTGGCCGCTCTGCCCCCTCTGCACGTTGCGAAGCTTTCTCTCCCACCCCATGAGGGCCCTGGTGGTGAGCTAGTGGACGGGGCCCTGTATCGCAAGACCAGCCAGCTATTGGAGACGCTGAATCGGCTGAGCACGCACACCCATGTAGTGGATATCACTCGAGCCAGTCCAGGTATGTGCTTCCACTTTGAGATGGTGGCTACGGCCTCGGCCTTTCCCAGGCTCGTCCTAGCTGTGTTCTTTGACCTCCAAATTCCGTTCCCCTGACTTTCATTCATATTCTCTTCATACCCCACCTATCTCTCCTTTCTTTCTTCTCTATGGGGACTGAACTGAAGGCCTCAAGCTAATGCTCTGTAGCGCCAGATTTTCACTTTTTAAGTTTTTGTTTGTTTTGTTCTTTGAGACGGGGTTCCTCTGTGTAGCTCTGGCTGTCCTGGAACTTGCTCTATAGACCAGGCTGGCCTCGAACTCAGTGATCCACCTGCCTCTGTCTCCCTGAGCACTGGGATTAAAGGCGTGCGCTAACATGCCTGGCACTTTTTAAAATTTTTTATGTTTAGTTTTGAGACAAGGTCTCAGTAAGTTGCCCAGGCAGGCCTTGAACTTCCTATCCTCTTATCCAGTCTCCCAGTAGCTGGGGTTCTAGGCTTCTCCACCAGACCTAGCTCACGCTTTCTCTCTGGAGTGCCTGTGCTGTGTGGGTCCATACCAGTGCTGTGACCATGTAGTTCAGCTGCTCGGATGGAGCACAGCATCCTCAGCATCCCTCCCTCTTCACAGCTGCCAAGAGCCCATCAGCTCAGCTTATGGAACAAGTAGTTCAACTCAAGTCCCTGAGCGACACCATTGAGAAGCTCAAGGTCAGTCACACCCTGCCTTCCCACACTGAGCTCTCCTGGCTCACCCCTGGGGAGAGCCAGGCACTTGTGGGGGGGGTCTCTGGGCCTGCTCCATGCTTGAGGCACATTGGGGAGCAGGTGGGAGGGAAGGGGACTTCTCACCAAAGTGCCCGAGTGGGATCTGCTTTAGGCTGGTGAACCACCAGTGCTGGCCCAGCAGTTCTTTCGGATGTGCGGCTGCAGTTCCTGCCAGCCGAGACCAGGAGAGGGCAGAGTATTTGCCAGTGGTTTCTCAGAAGCCAAAGAAGCTGAGCTAGGCCTTAAAGAGTGAAGGGGTACAAAGCATGGAGGGGTGCTGGGTGGGGACTGGGTTAGAGATGAGAGCCAAAGTGTAGTGATAGAAAGCTAAGTCCCCTGAAACTAGTGTCTCTGAAGCAGGGCAGGTCTCGAACTTCCCGCCGGGTCCCCTGAATGAACCCTGTCTTCCTCCTCCTCCTCCTCCTCCTCCTCCTCCTCCTCCTCCTCCTCCTCCTCCTCCTCCTCCCCAGGATGAGGTCCTCAAGGAGACAGTAACGCAGCGTCCCGGAGCTACTGTCCCCACTGACTTTGCCACCTTCCCTTCATCAGCCTTCCTCAGGGTAAGGGGCATACGGGGCAGGATGGTGGCACCATGCTGGGTGCCCCGTGGTTCTCCCTGTCTTCCCGGGACTTGGAGTCGCAGGCCCAGCCGCACACCTTACTTTGCCTGGCAGGGCCAAGTCTTACCTGCACAGAACCCCAGAGCGCTCTCAGCACTGAGAGACTGGGCTATCCCAGCACCTAAGTAACACCTGCCCTGACTCTTATGCCGGGAGGGACTCAGGTTACCTCGTCAGACTCAACTCCTGTCTAATTTCAAAGATGTCACTGTGGTGTCAGAACCCAGAAGCCTCAGTTTCCAGGGGCTGCCAGTGCCAGTACCCAAGGACCCTTCAGTGGCCCATAATCAAGTCAGCCCTGACCTGAGGTCCCCTTTCTGTTCCCAACCCAAGGCCAAGGAAGAGCAGCAAGATGACACAGTCTACCTGGGCAAAGTGACCTTCTCGTGTGCGGCAGGCCTAGGACAGCGACACCGCCTGGTGCTGACCCAGGAGCAGCTGCGCCAGCTTCACGGTCGCCTCATCTCCTAAGCTCCTTCCCTGCTATCCCCTGACCCGCAGCCCCTGGCACCACTGTCCAGTGCACAGCCGCCTCAGCCACTCCTAGGTTGAATCCGTGGGCTAAAGCTCTTGCCTGGGTCAGCTTTGCCAGGTCTGGTCAGGGTCCTGCTGCTTCCGTAATCTGGGTTTGCCTATCCACCCTGGCCTCTTCCTTAATTTGCTGATCAGCTGCTCCCTCTTTCCTGAGGGGCCTCAGGGTATTGGGGGGGGCATTGGAGCGGGGGCTGATACCCCTCCACTCAAGATGGAGTGAGGTCGCCCTGACTGGGGACTTCACCCCTTGATTAAAGCATCTTGTACTTCACTGCTTTCTCTGTGGTTCTCTGATGGGACTTGGGCCAGCTGGTTCAGAACGGGTGGAGGAGGATTGCCTAAGAAACTGGATGGGCTAAGGCCTGGTGAGGGATGAGACTGCCCTCAAAACATGTGCAGTAAGCTGCCCTGAGCGGAAGGGCAAGGGGTGCTCGGTGGGAGGGTGGGAGCCCTGTGGGAGCCCCGTTCAGTCTGTTCCACTCCCACTTCCTGGAGCTGGAGTGATCCAGTCTTTCTGATGCATTGACCATTGTCTTTCCATTGGATGTGGCATTCTCAGATTAACAGTACACCAGGGAAACTGAGGCAGCAGAGCAGTGAGAAACAATGCAAGTCACAAAATTTGTGCCAAAACTCACATCAGTGTCATGGGAACTGCTGCTGTCAGTTCTTGGGATTTCTGGTCTTGATCTAGACCTGTTGAAATACTTCCAGGAGGGGACTGACTCCCTGGGCCTGGTAGCATTCTAGAACTTGAGAGCGTCGTCCAGGTGTTTACTGACCAGCTCTTCGAGGTGTTCTCTCATTGCCCACTTGGGGCAAGGTGTTCTCAAGAGGCCCGTAGGCTAGGCTTTGTACTCAGGAGTGGGGCATCGCTGAAAGGGAAGTAGCAGATGGGGAGGGAGCCCAGGGGCCTCACTTGCAATCACCACCCTCTAGGAAGGTCGATGGATTGTGGGATTTGAATACCTCATCTCTAGCCTTTCTTGCTGGGGTTTTGGGCCCTAAATCTGTCCATTTTTAAATTCCCTTCTACGGACGGCATGCATCTGCTTGTGCAGGACGCCAGCAGCAGCCAGCTGTTTACCTGCTGTCCACTGCCTCTCTCAGCCAGTTCTGCACACCAGTATACCCTTCTAAAATGCAAGCTGGTGGGGCTCCAACTCCTGAAATGAAATGAGCCCTCCAGGTGTCTAGAATTTAAAAGGTAAATCTTCGGTAACTCACAAGGTCATCCATGACTAGGTTCTGCCCATCCCTCCAGCCTCCTGTGGGTCTGCCTCTCCACATGTGCCCAGCGTCCCAGCTTTAGGGAACCCCTGGGGTTCCCACCCTCAACCTGTGCTCTCAGCCCTCTCCCAGTGAAGGAGAGAAGCCATTTGTCTTCCTCCCTGGGCTCCCCTCCCTGCCCCTTCCCTGTCTTTTTTTTTTGAGAGGACTCTAGTATTGCCAAACGGGGAAGGCGCCTTCCTGTAGCTCCCTGGATTATACACTTTGTTCCAGGCCTGTGTGAGGTGTTAGTTGCTTTATGACCAAGACTTCTGATCTGTGACAGTTTCTTATTTGCACCGTGAGGATAATGATGTTTTCCAGGGCTGTGAAGGCTGCATGAGATAGTGTGCTCTGCTCACAGATCCCTCACATCTTTTAGGATGGGCTCCTACCATGCTGCCTCTGTTTCCATGGTCACTGTCAGTTGACTCTTCTGCCTCCCGCTTTGGGGAGGAGCCTGAACTGTCTCTGTAGACCAGGCTGGTCTCAAAATCAGAAAGATCCACCTGCCTCCTAGTGCTGGATTAAAGGTGTGTGCCACCATGCCTGGTTCTGTTGTCGATGCTACATTTGATTATTTATTTACTTTGTGTGGGTGCACAAGTGCAGGCCAAAGACAACCTTCAGGACTCGGTTTGTTCTTTCACCATGTAGATGGAACTCAGGTTGCACTGTTTGGCAGCAAGCAGCCTTATCCACTGAGCCATCGCGCTAGACCCCTAGCCCTGTGTCGTCCCCCCCAGGGGAAGGATCTTAATATGCATCTCTGGCTGGTCTCAGATTCTCAGTCCTTCCATCTCAGTCTCCTAAGCGTTAGGATTACAGGCATGGGCCACCACACTCAGTTTATGTAACTTGTTTTAATTTTAATTTTTTATTTTAATTTATGTGTATGAATGAATGAGTGACTGTCTTCCAAACTAAGCAGCTGCTCTCTTGGGGAGTTCAGCTGCTCCCCATTGCAAAAGGATTATCCCAACTGGGCTTGCAGACTGACCACCAGAGCCCCCAACCCCCATGGGGTCACAAGACCCTCAGCCGAGTATCCAGTGGTTCCCTACCACCTGTTGCATGCAACGCTGCTTTAACTGCATATGGAGCTAGAGTATATAGACCTGGGATGACTAGGGAAGGGGGCTTCATCTATGCACTGTGGGGGACCCCCGTCCCTGCTGGGCAAAGGCTTTATAGTTATGGCCTGTTGCGGACAGGAGCACCCATACCCCTGTAAATAACCCTTTACCTATGCTCTAGTTAATGAATCCCGATAAACTAATTTGTTCCTCACAGTGAACTTTGGCAGAATCGTGCCTCAGTTTGTTTTTGGGAATTTAGGAGATGTAGATGTGGTTCATGTTTCCCACTGGGAAGAAATGTTGGCACCAGTGAGTGTTTTTCTGAATGTATGTCTATGCATTACATGCCTGATACCCATAGAGGCCAGGAACAGACACTGGGTCACCTGGAACTGGAATTACAGATAGCTGCCAGCCACCAGGTGGGTGCTGGGACTTGAACCCGGGTCCTCTGGAAGAGCAGCCAGTGCTCTTAACCACTGAGCCATCTCTCCAACCCCCAAAAATTAAATTTTAAGAAAGGCGTACAGGTGGGGCTGACAATTTGGTGCAGTGGATAAAGGTGTTTGCTGTACCATGACCAAAGTAACCTGTAGAAAGAAGGTTGATTTGGACTTACAGTTACAGAGGGACAAGGGTCCCTGACAGCAAGAAAGCAGCAGGCACAGGGCGGGAGCAAAAGCTGAGGGCTCACATCTTGAACAGCAAGCAGGAAGCAGAGAGAGCCAACTGGGAATGGTGGGAGTCTTTTACCTTCCGCCCCCGCCCCCCAGTGACATACTTTCTCCAATACAGCCACATCCCCTAAACTGCTCAAACAGTGCCACCAACTGGGGAGGAGGAGGTATGGCATTCAAACCACCATACCTGACAACCTGAGTTTTGATTCCAGACCAACGTGTGGTGGAAGGAGAGAACCAGCTTGTTTAAGTTGCCCACCAACCTCCACACACATCATAGCACATGCACATACTTGCATCCACACATATACTTAAAATGTAAAGATCTTTAAAGTATACAGGTGGGCATATATATAGTCTATACAAATGCTATACTACTCCATACATACATACATATATACATATACACATACACATATACATACATACACATATATAGTCTATACAAATGCTATACTACTCCATACATACATATATACATATATGTATACGTGTGTGTGTGTGTGTGTGTGTGTGTGTGTGTGTATACATACAAATGCTATACTACTCCATACATGGAGCTTTAACATTCAAGGATTTGGGCATTGCCAGGAGGGTTTGGAGCCAATCTCTCATGAATTCCAAAGGGACAAGTGATTACACACACACACACACACACACACACACACACACACACACACACACATTTTCACACAACCAGGTGTGCTGGTGCACACTCGTGACATCTCAGTTGTGGCTGAATGGCCCAAGCACCAGAAAGGTTAGGGGATGGGATGTCTGTCACCACCTCCCTCTGCTTCTGTTTCATGGGGCAAACAACTGTCATTGGAAGCCAAACCTTCCTGCGATGCTGGGAAAAGGAAGCCATTCTCTTTTTACTTTTTCTGTTTCCTGGAGCTGAGGACCGAACCCAGGGCCTTGTGATTGCTCGGCAAGGGCTCCACCTCTGAGCTAACTCCCCAGCCCTCTTTTTAGCTTTCTCTAATTGTAGAGATAGACCCTGTGAGCCCAGTGTCGGGGGGACCAAGAGTTTGAGGCTAGCATGGGCTGCATAATGAGGTGTTGGCTCAAAATTTAACAATAAAAACCCTCTTGTTAATAGCAAAAAGAAACATATCAGTATAAATATAGATATGAACAGGCAATTTATAAAAATGCTGTTGTTCAGGACCAAATGGGGGGGGTCAAAATTAAAGAACTCTAGTTCAAGACGATACACCAAACCTTTCCATGTCCCATTTCCCCTCAATGCTCTAAAAACCTCAACGCTTTATTTCCCAGAGGCCTTTGCTCTGGAGTTCTAGATGTGAATTGGGTCCTAAACATTAGATAGGCCCTTCCTTACCTGTCATGTTCTCTGAATAGCCAGTCTTCCTACAGAAGGAAAAAGATTACCTGGGGAGTGGGTGGGGTGACTCAGAGCCTGCCTGAGCCACTGGGCGGCTGAAGTGGAATGCAAGCTTCCTGGGTCAGAGATTTGAAGGGAGGTGTCCTTGGATTGAGGAGGTCATAGGAGGACATCAAGTGGGAGCTTTCCTTCCAGGGTGGAGGAAACGGGGCGGGTGGGTGGGGAGGCAGGGGTGGGGGTGTGAGGGGGTGGGGGTGTGAGGGGGTGGGCGCTGACTTGGCAGACAGTTCTTCCTTGAGTCCAGAGTTCGCTGTCACCTGCTAGTATTTGCTCTCATGGACTCTCACGTGGCTGTCTCAGCACAGCACGGCAGAAGGCTCTTGAGTGATCTGGTTATCAGCTAAGGTGGCTTTCGGTGTGGGTGAGGGACCCGCAGTGTGCCAGGCAACTTACAGCGAACTCTGGACTCAAGGAAGAACTGTCTGCCAAGGCAGCGCCCACCCCCTCACACCCCCATCCCCTCACACCCCCACCCCCTCACACCCCCAGCCCCGCCTCCCCACCCACCCCCGCCCCATTTCCTCCACCCTGGAAGGAAAGCTCCCACTTGATGTCCTCCTATGACCTCCTCAATCCAAGGACACCTCCCTTCAAATCCCTGAATTCCATGGGGGTGGGGTAGAAGGAGAAAAAGAAAATGAAAATATCTGAAGTAAACAAATGTCTACATGATTTCAGTTTGAACTCTGGGCAATGACATGCCAGCAGCTCTTTCTACCTGGCCTACAATCTGCTTTGAAGGAAGTTTTATTGTTTGAGTACAAATTCCCAGTCAGTGTTCCTTTGAACCTGAGACTTCTTTGCAGAAGGTCACAGCCACCAGCCCTGGATGTAGAGACTGACATCACTCACACTGTGTTAGGAGGGGCCGTGGAACAAGAAGGGGTAGAAGAATTCTTTAGTGTGTGTGTGTGTGTGTGTGTGTGTGTGTGTGTGTGAGTGTGTGTGGTGTGCAGTGTGTGCACATGCATTCACATTGGGGTGTATGTGGTGCTGGAACCCAAGGCACATGCTAGACAAGCACTCCAGGCCTGAGCTACACCCCCTAGCCCCAGAATTCAGCTTTTAATCTCTGGTTTTCTTCTTGTTCTCAAGTCCACAAGGAAATGTTCTCTGAGCCCGTTTCTAAATCTAAAAGGTTAGATTCAAGATGGCCTGTTGGCAGGACCATTGGGAGGGTTCCACACCGAGAGGCATGTGTAAGTGCACCCCCATGTCTGGAGAGGCTGTGGACTTCCTGGATGCCCCTCCTCCCTGGCCTCTATCTCAGCCACTTGTTTTTTCTTCACATCTCACTCACTGGTTCTCCTTTCTTCACACTCCTCCCCCAAACTTATTTCCCACCTATGTCTCCCCTGTGTTGTTCTCACAAAAAGGAAATTATTTTAATTGTTTAAAGGCCAAAATGGGCCTGGTGAGATGGCTCAGTGTGTAAATGCATTAGCTAGTCAAACCTGCCCACCTGAGCTTGATCTCTGAAATATCATTAAGAAAAAAAAAAAAAAGCTAGATGCCAATCTCTATGCGTTCAAGGCCAGCCTGGTCTACAGAGCTGGTTCGAGGACAGCCAGGGCTACACAGAGAAACCCTGTCCCAAACAAAACAAAACAAACAAAAGAAGCCAGATGCAGGCCTGGGGAGGTGACTCAACAGTTAAGAGAACCAGCTGCTCTTGCAGAGGACCTGGATTTCATTCCCAGCACCCACATGACAGCTTACAACTACCTGTAACTCTAGTGCCTTGGGATCCAGCGCCCTCCTCTGGCCTCTGTGGGCACAGCACACATGGTATGCATATATATATATATATATATATATATATATATATATATATATATATATACACCTACATACATGCAGACACAACACTCATACATACAAAAACGAAAATCTTAAAAGGAAAGCTGGATGAAATGGTGCACCTCAGCAATCCCAGCGTTCCTACAGTGAGATGTGAGCTGGAGGCAGGAGTACTGTCACAGCCTAGTTGGCCTAGGGTGTGCAGGGCACAGAAGTTACGAGAGGGGCCCTGCCTCAACAGGGCGGAAGAAGAGAGAACCAACTCCTCAAAGTTGTCCTCCATCCTCTTTCCTAGGAGCCGTGGCACCCGTGTGCCCCTAAAGAACAAGTTCTTAAAATGCAAAAAAAGACTAACTCAATATGAAACTTAGAAAACTCACAGAGTATACACAGTTTTGCCTCACAGGGTTTGGCATGTTGGGAATCAAACCCAAGGCCAACTCCGATCTTCAAGGGCTTTCTTTTTTTCCCTGGTCCATCTCCCTTCTCTGATGAGCCAGCATTTGGGTCTGCAGACCTGTGGCAGCCCTGGGGATGTGAAATGTTCTTCCCAATCTCAGGCCCACAGGCTAACAAGGCAGAAAGTCTGGCATTGTTCCTAAGGATTCTCTATTTCAAAGGAGTTGATTCTCTGAGGGGAAAGCTTTGCTGCACTCAGACAACCTGAGCAGGCAGTAATAACCCTCCTTAGGACCCGCTGGTTACATACACTGACAGAGGATGGTTGACCACACAGATAATGAAACTCAAAACATAATGTTCCCAGCACTCGGGAGGCAGAGGCAGGTGGATCTCTGTGAGTTCGAGGCCAGCCTGGGCTACCAAGTGAGTTCCAGGAAAGGTGCAAAGCTACACAGGGAAACTCTATATTGAAAAGCCAAACCAAACCAAACCAAACCAAACCAAACCAAACCAAACCAAACAAACAAAAAACCCATAATGTTATTTTTTTAAACTTTTTTAAAAAAAGATTTATTTATTTATTATGTAATACAGTGTTCTGTTTGCATGTATCCCTGCAGGCCAGAAGAGGGCACCGCACCAGATCTCATTATAGATGGCTCTGAGCCACATGGTTGCTGGGAATTGAACTCAGGACCTCTGGAAGAGCAGTCGGTGCTCTTAACCTCTGAGCTATCTCTTCAGCCCCCCCATAATGTTACTTTTAAAGGATCTGATTAGACAGTGACTTGTGGGTTCAAAAATAGTTGGTTTGTGAAGTGAGGGAGGAGGGCTATGTTGATAGCAAAGGAAATAGGGGGAGTGGAGTAGTTACTAGTTTGAAGGCCTGGTCTAAAAGGGATTCAAGGCCCTGGGAGCACCAGCCACTTCCTGGGGGTGAGCAGAGTTTATTCGATACATGCAGCCAGAGCTTGGTTGCAGGCTTTGACTTGGCAGAGGGAGGGCAAGGCCCAGCCTGTGGAAGGTCTGGTGAGAGTGTGTATTGCTTTCTGCCAAAAGCCGGTACAAAGCTACAGGGCAATCTGGCTGCCTAAAGAAATCCCCAGCCATCCCATCCTAGTAGAAGGGAAATCACAGAACAAAGTTACTTTATCATGTCGCCATTTTGCCCTTCCCCGGCTGCCTTTCTGGATTTCCTCGCCTTTGGAGCCAGAAGCCAGTATGTGCACACACATGGGTGCAATGCCACACTTTCACAGCCAAGGGTGGGCCCTACATCTAGTTATATATTCTCTACCTTGAGGCATAACTACTGCCCTTCACCCTAGGCTCTCGAGCCAGGGGAGTAACAGTCTTGTGTCTGCTTGATACCTCTTCTGTTTCACTAAGGGCGGTGTGCAGCCTCCTCTTCGACTCACGTAGATAAAGAGACTTGTATGGAAATCCTCATTTCATTGGGGCCAAACGAGACTTTTTTTTTTTAAACCACCCTTTTCTTGGGATCTTGGAAGGTAGCTGTTCTCACTGTCACACTGCCTGTGCTGCACCCTCTCCTCGGAGTCTTTAAGGAATGTGTGAGAGGGAGTGCTCAGGAATCCAGCTGTCCCTAGATGTAACAGATTATAGACATTGAGATTCCTGGAGGTCCAAAGAAACAGCCTCCCACCCCAGCTTTGTTGAAATTCTGACTTAGAAACCCAGTGACCTTAGCTTTGTGGCTCCTATATCTGAGAGGGTGTCTTCCACTTTCTCCAAGTGAACATCCTGAGGTTTAGAATTTGGCTGTGAGCTCCTAAGGGAAGTATGCGCCTGCCAGCACCCCAGAGACCAGGCAACTAGGTTCTCTCTCCAGCTGCTCCCACTCACCTACCTCGGGTGGACCAGTTTAAGGACTGTAATCTCATACTGAACCCTCAGTAATGGTACCAAGCTTCAAATGCCTACCCATCCTTCTTGCAGGCAAGAATCTTCTCAGAAAGGTAGCTACAAGCCAATGGGATCTCTCTTACCTCTACTGCACTGTGAACAGGGACATGTCAACAGAAGAGATAGTTCATCAATTATGTTGTGACAACAAATGATGAGTGTGTCCTCTAATGTGACGGTTCCTCAAACCAGAATCAGCTGGTCTTGAATGTCCTTTTCCCAGATTTTATCTGCAAAAAATCCTGATCCATTGGAACACTTGAGATCCATTTCCCTTAGTGTTTGGCTCTGGAATATTTCCACTAATTTTTTTTTTAAATCTCACAGGCATGTAATTTGTATGACTTTCAAGGACAAAGGACTTTTAGATGTTCTGAGTGTGTGTGTGTGTGTGTGTGTGTGTGTGTGTGTGTGTGTGTGTGTATGTGTGTAGGCAGAGTTCTTCTGTGTCTTGGCAGCCATTTCCCAAATAACCACACAGAGACTTAATGCTTGGACAATAGCTCAGGCTTGTTACTAGCTAACTCTTACATTTTAAATTTTAACCCATATTTCTTATCTATGCTCTGCCATGTAGCTTGTTACCTTTTCTCAGTATGGCAAGTTCATCACCTCCTTCTCTCTGAGTCTCCTTGTGATTCTCAGACTCCACCCTTCTTCCCAGCATCCTTCTAGTCTGGCTCTCCTGCTAATCTCTTCCTGCCAAGCCATAGGCCAGTCAACTCTTTATTAACCAATGAGAGTAATACATATTTACAATGTACAAAGACTGTTCCACAGCATGTGTGTGTGTGTGTGTGTGTGTGTGTGTGTGTGTGTGTATGTGTGTGTTCTTGTGCATAGATGTGGATGCATGCATGTAGTCTTAGTGCATGCACAGGCCAAAGGACAACCTCGGGTGTCATTCCTCAGCCTCTATGCACTTTGCTTTTTTGTTTTGGTTTGGTTTTTGTGCTGGGACTAAAGGTGTGTGCCACTGCTGCCCATTGCACTGTTTGGGGGAAGATTTATCTGTGATTTATGTGTATGTGTGCATCACATGCTGCAGGAGCCTAAGGAGGCCAGAGGAGGACACTGGATCCCTGGAACTGTGATTAAAGCACTTTATTGAGCATCTCCACATTTCCCTTTATGATTCTTTCACTCAGACACTCTTTCAGTCTGGTTAGAAGTCTCCTAGGTCAGGCGGGTGCTCACTTCTGGCTCTAAGAAGAGCTGGAATGGCTGCACCCTCTCCTTAGGCTGTACAGATCTTCCTCTCCTTAAACTATGACAGGAGCTGCCCTGACAGAGATAGGAAATGGTCACCCACAGCTTCATTCTGCGCCTCTTACCCAAAGTCAGGCAGTCTGGACCATCACAGTCAGACTCCCTGCAACATGCCTTCTTTAGAAAAGTCAGTTTGGGTCAACCAGGACTTTCTGCACACCTCTACTGTGGGGAAGGGCATCATATGAGCACAAAAATAGCACAGAAGCCATGCTAGTGCCTGGTGGGTACTTATGAGGCCCTTGATTGGATTTGGAAAGCTTTATGGGGATAAAAAAAGTTCATGGGTGAGGCTGGAGAGATGGTTCAGGGGTTAATAGAGCACTGGCTGGTCTTCCAGAAGACCTGGATTCAGTTCCCAGAATCCACATAGCAGCTGACAGCAGTCTGGAACTCTAGACTGGAACAAAAACTACACAGAGAAACTGTGTCTTGAAAAAAAAAAATAGAGTCCCCTGCTCATCTCCTTTCTCTAGGGGCAAGTTCATGGAGCCACATGGTGTCATTCTCGTTCCTGTTGCTATGATAAAATATCCTGACAAAAGCAGCTTGGGATTGATTTTATCAGGATTCCAGGTCACAGTCCACACCAGCCAGAATTCAAGGCAGCAGGAGCTTAAGGCATCTGCTCACACCACGCCCAGCACTGGGATTCAAGGGAACAAATGTACTCACTCACTCACTCGTTCTCAGCTCGATGCAGGCATGCTAGCTCACTAGCCTGCTCAGCTCAATGTTCATTTCCACATGTATGCTGTCCACAGAACCTCATTCCTCCACACTCTGTTTCTCCACCTTTCTGTCCAGGAACATTTGGGGGACTCCAGAAGGCTGCTTCTAGGCACATGGCCACAGGAGCAGCTGATGTCTGAGGCCTGCTTTCTCGTTTTTCATGTGCCTGTGTTTAGGAGTGGGCCCTATTGCTTTTGAGGAAGGAATGCATCCATATGGAGGGCAAATACAAAGTGCACCCATAATCACAGAGTGGCCTCTAAGCTTCTCCGTCACGGTCCATGGAAGCGTCACCCAAGGCAATCTCTGCTGCTCTTTTCTGGAGCAACCCACACACCTATGGGAGCAGCTGCAGCACTCTGCTGGAACTCAATTGTTCCTAGTGGCCAATATTTCTTTTAAAAAGTGTGCATGTGGAGGTCAGAGGTTGACATCAGATGTCTTTGTTTTTGTTTTTCAAGACAGGGTTTCTCTGTGTAGCCTTGGCCGTCTTGGAACTTGCTCTGTAGACCAGGCTGGCCTAGAACTCACAAAGATCCACCTGCCTCTGCCTTCTGAGTGCTGGGATTAAAAGCATGTGCCACCGCCGTCCAGCAATATTAGATGTCTCTTTCATTCCCTCTCCACTTTATTTATCAAGGCAGTCTTTCCCCTGAACCTCAGCAATTTGGCTGGTCTAGCTAGATGGCCTCTTTCTCCTCAGTGCTGGCATTGCAGGTGGGCCACTGTGCCTGCCTCTTTGTTTATGTCTGTGTCTACGATATGAACTCGGGTCCTCACACCTGCACAGCAAGTGTTTCACCCCGTGAGCCCTCTCTCCAGGCCTCCAACTGCCAATATTTCTAAAAGATTATTCTGTGCAGCTGTCTAAAGAGCAGCTTCATTCCAGTGAAAATCTCTATGCTTTTTTAAAATACAGATTGATTGAAACAAGATCTCATATAGCTCAGGAAAGCCTGGAATTAGCTGTGTAGCTGAGGCTAGTCTTGAACTCTGCATTCTTCTGTCTCTGCCTCCCACATGCTGGGATTATAAGCAAGCAAGTGCTGCTTTTGCAGAGGACCAGAGTTCAGGACCCAGCACCACAAAGGGAGGGCTCACAACCACCTGTACATCCAGCTCCTGGAGGATCGATGTCTCTGGCCTCCATGGACACTTGCACTTACATCAACCCCCTCTACATACACATAATTAAAAACAACAAAACGGAATCTTTCAGAACGTCACTTTTCCACTGATGGGCATTGAAGTAGTTTCTGATGTTTTGCTGTCGTAAGTGGTGCTGTGGGAACAACAGACAAGAGTCACTGACAGCCTGGAGTCACCGAATTCCCAGGGTCTGCTAGCTCCCACTCAGGATTCTCCACGGGTCTTATTTAATTCCCGCATAACTTTCTGATACAAGTACAGGGAGGTAACTGCCCCAAACCCCCTGCCTATTTTTGTTTACAGGAGGGGGTGTGTCTGTAAGGCCACTTGTTTGTTTGTTTGTTTTGTTTTGTTTTCAAGACAGGGTTTCTCTGTGTAGTTTTGGTGCCTGGCCTAGATCTTGCTCTGCAGTCCAGGCTGGCCTTGAACTCACAGAGATCCACCTGTCTCTGTCTCCCGAGTGCTGAGATTAAAGGCGTGCGCCACCACTGCCCAGCTGTAAAGCCACTTTCTAGGCAGAGTCGATACTACCCAAAGGTATGTGGACTACTCTTTTTCAATCATTAAAAAATGGTATAGTAGTGACTTAGTTACTTTTCTATAGTTGTGACTACAAGATCAAGGCAACTTAGAAAAGAAAGAATTTAGTGGCAATTACAGTTTCAGAAGGTGAGTCCCACTGCTCTGGAGGTGCTGGGACCCAGGAGAATGGAGCCTAAAAACGTCTCATGCAATAGACAACTTTGTTCAGAGCATTGGACAGTTTATATTCTGAGGGTTAAGCAAGATCATATGTACAAAGTTCACATGAGTTCGGCATGAAAGAACAGTTTTTTCATCTTTCCTTTTGGAAAGATAATCCTGTGTGCTTAACATTCCTGGTTTCTCCAGAGATCTGTGCGCACAAATCTTCATGCTATGCTCCCAACAAGCATAGCTCTAATTTATTTAAATGTTCCTCAAGATTTATTTATCTTTAGTTTTTCTTGTGTATGTGTGAGTACCTGAATGTATGTATGTGCATGCTCAGTACCTTCAGAGACCAGGAGAGGGCAGTGGATCCCATGGAACTGCTCAGTGTGGGTGCCGGGTCCACTGCAAGAGCAGCGTGCTGGTTGGTTTTTGTCAACTTGAAACAGACTTAGACCTATCTGGGAAGAGGGAATGTTAATTGAGAAAATACCTCATTAAGGCTGGTCTGTAGTCAAATCCTTGGTGAATTTTCTTAAAGTGGTCTTTGTGGGAGGGCCCAGCTTCCTGAGGGCAGTGCCACCCCTGGGCAGGTGGTCCTGAGTTGTATAAGAAAACAGGCTGAGAGCTGGAGAGAGGGCTCAGAGCACCAACTGCTTTTCCAGAGGTCCTGAGTTCAATTCCCAGCACCCACATGATGGCTCACAACCATCTGTAATGAAATCTGGCGCCCTCTTCTGTATACATAATAAATAAATAAATATTTATAAAAAAAAAAAAAAAGAAAGAAAAGAAAAAAGAAAAAAAGCAGGCTGAGCAAGCCAGTGAGCAGCACTCCTCTGTGATCTCTGCTTCAGCTCCTGCCTCTAAGTTCCTGCCTTGAGTCCCTGGCGTGATTTCCTTCGGTTTCGGTAATTGACTAAGATGTGGAATCGTAAACTGAAATAAACCCTTTCCTCCCCAATTGCTTTTGAAAAGGAGTAAGAGAGTAGAGATAAGCCCCTATTGTGTTCCATATCCCAGTTCCTGGCTAAGGTGGAGGTCAAGCCTCCCTCTCTTCCCAACTGCTCTCATAGCAATCCTGGACCACACTTGACACTCTGAAATAGCAAATTCTAGCATCCCACTCTGACCTCACTACTGTCCTCTCAACCTAACCCTGCACCTGCCAATCAGCCTCACTCTGACCCCTGTCCTGACCCATCACCTGCCCCTTCTTCCCGTGGGGCTCCCAGTACTTCTGGACCCCATCCCCTGCACTTCACCACTGTGCTGCATCAGGCCAGGCTTCGGTTTTCCATCTCA